>NC_132908.1:48238209-48528209 GCF_047675955.1 Chlorocebus sabaeus | reverse complement strand
CAGACAGGGTTTTGCCAAGTTGCCCAGGTTGGTCTTGAACTCCTGGGCTCAAGGCATGTACCTGCCTTGGCCTCCCAAAGTGCTGGGATTACAGGCATGAGCCCCTGCATCCCGCAAGATTTTATCTTTTAAAACAGTTTCAGATTTACAGAAAAAATTGAGAAGATAGTCCAGGGCGTTTTTCTATTACCACACACACACACACACGCATGTGTGTGCACACACATGTGTGCAAACACACACGCACACACACACAGTTCTTTTATTAACATTTTGTATTAGTGTGATATATTTGTTACAATTAATGAACAAATATTAATACATTATTATTAACTAACATCTGTAGTTTATTCTGATTTCTTTAGTTTTTACCTAATCTCCTTTATCTCTTCCAGGATCCTATCCAGGACGCCATATTACATTTAGTCATCATGTCTCCTTAGATTCCTCTTGGCTGTGACAGTTTCTCAGACTTTCCTTGTTTTTGATGACCTTGACAGCTTTAAGATACACTGGTCAGATATATCGTACAATGTCTCTCTATTGGAATTTGTCTGATGGTTTTCCTCACGATTGGATGAGGCTATGGCTTTTGAGAAAGAGCATTACAGAGCAAAAGTGCCATTTTGATCAGATCATATCAAGGATACATCAAGGTGCTTTATCACTGTTGGTGTTGACCTTGGTCACCTGGCGTAGGCGGTGTTAGGCACATTTCTCCACTGTTAAGTTACTTTCTCCTTTCCATACTCTATAGAGGGACATCACTGTGTGTAGCCCACACTTAAGGCATGGGTAGTTATGTACTCCCTCCTTGAGGGTGGAGTATTTAAGTAATTTGTCTGGAATTCTGTCATATGGGAGACTTCCCTCTTCTTCCACTTTTATCAGTTTATACAATTACGTATTTATATTAGTATGCACTCATGAATATTTATTTCATGTTTTGGGTTATAACTTAATATTACCTTGTTTATTTTGTTGCTCAGATTGTTTCAGCTTTGACTACTGGGCCCTCTCTGTTGGCTCCTGTACCCCTTTGACATACCTTCATCGATATGGCATTATTGTTCTTAAAGACTTCCTTATTTTCTAGCACTATAAGATGTTCCTAGCTCATCTTGTTTATTTCTCACTCCAGTCCTACAATCAGGCATTGTTTCAAGAAACTCTGGTTATTTTTATTGGAGAATAATATTAGGAACCAAGATCTGGCCAATAAGTGTGTTTGTTGCTATTGAGCTATCTTTGAATCTAGATCCTCTTAGCGAACAGAGCAAAGAAATACTGTATATGTGTGTATAATACCCATGTATATATGTATGCATATCTATAAATATTTCTGTATGTTATCATCTCTGTTTTGAGATAAATATGAGTTCTTACTGAGGTCTTTGACTCTGATTTATAAACATATAGATCATTCTGGTTTCCTGCCCATACTTACATAAATCCCTATTACAACATTCCAGTATACACGTGCAGCATTATCAAAAATTGTTAATCTAGTCCCCCATGAGAAACAACTTTATCAATGGGAGTACAGTGCTTATGTGCAGTTCCTCTTGCCTTTAATCTTACACATCCTATTCATTTCCAAAGTTACAATCAGTACCTTTACCCCCGTCCCCTCTAGTGATGTTATTTCAGACATTTGTACTACAGTTAGAGTCTCTTATCACAGTTTGCATTTTTTCCTGGGATCCCCTGACCTCCTAAATTTTTTTCAAATATGTATACATGAAGGTTCACCCTTTGCACTATGAAGTTCTATGGATTTTGACAAAGGCATAATGTCAGGCATCCTCCCTCACGGTATCACACAGAATAGTTTCACCACTCTGCCCGTGCTTCACCTATTTATCCCTCTGTCTTGAACTCCTGGCAATCATTGACCATTTTACTTTTTCTATAATTCTTCCTCTTTCAGAATGTACTATAATTGGAATCAAATGGTATGTAGTCTCTTCAAAGTGACTTCTTTCACTAAACAATATGCATTTACATTTCCTCCATGTCTGTGTGTGTCTTGATAGCTCATTTCTTTTTATTACTGAATAATATTCCATAGCATGGATGCTCCACAGTTGATTTATTTGCCCATTGAAGTACATCTTAGTTTCTTGCAGTTTTTGATGGTTGTGAATAAAGCGTCTATAAACATTTATGTGCATATTTTTGTGTGGACAAAAGTTTCTAATTCAACTGGATAAATACTTAGGAGCACAATTGCTGGATCATATGGCAAGGCTGTGCTTAGCTTCGTGAGAAACTGCCAAACTGTCTTCCAAAGTAGCTGTTCTTTCCGCATTCTCATTGAAATGAAGAAATGTTTCTCTTGCTCCACATGGTTCCCAGAATTTGGTGTATTCAGTGTTTTGAATTTTAACATCCTAATTCTAATAAGTATTCCATGGAATCTCACTGTTTATTTAAATCGCATCTCCCTAAAGATAAATGATGTTGAACACGTTTTCATATGCTTATTTGCCATACGTATATCTTCTTTGGAGAGGTGTCTGTTCAGATCTTTTACCCATTTTTAGATTGTGTTCTTTATTTCTTTTCTTGTTTAAAAGTTTAAAAGTTCTTCGTATATTTTGGATCAGGTACATGTTTCACAAAGGTTTTCTCTGTGGTTTGTCTTTTTTATTTTGATAACACTATCTTTTGCAAAGCAGAGGTTCTTAACTTTCATAAAGTCCAGCTTATCAAATTATCCTCTTATTCATTGTGCATTTAGTGCTATATCAAAAAATGAATTGCCAAAACTAAAGTCACCTAGATTTTCTTCTGTGTTATCTTCTCGAAGTGTTATAATGATTTTTTCCACAAGAAAACTCAGAAATGATAAAAGTTTTATAGTTTTGAGTTTTTCATTTAGGTCTATGATCCATCTTGAGTTAATTTTTGTAAAAGGTGTAAGTTCTGTGCTTAAATTATTTCTTCTTCCTTTCCTCCCTTTGTTCCTTCCTTTCTTCTTCCTCTTCCTTTTGTCTTCTTTTTTTTTTTTTTTGCATGTTGAAGTCAAAATGGTTCCAAGTACCATTTGTTAAAAAGACTGTCTTCTATCTTTTTCCCATTGAATTTCTTTTGCTCTTTTGTCAAAGATCATTTGACTATATCAGTGTGGGTTTATTTCTGGAATTTCTATTCTGTTCCATTCATTTATATATCTGTTCTTTTTCCAATACTATACTGTCTGGATTACCATAGGTTTATTGTAAGTCCTGAAGTTGGGTAACATCATTCCTCCAACTTTGTTTTTTTTTAATTTTCAGCATTGTCTTGGCTATTTTGAGTTTTTTGCTATTTTAGTATAAACTTTAAAATCTGTTTCTTCATATTTACAAAAGAGCATGCTGGAGTTTATATTGGGATTGTGTCGAAATAGATCAAGTTGGAGAGAATTGACAGATTTATAATATTGAGATTTTTCATATGCAACTTTTTAGATCAGTTTTACTAAGGCATAATTGACATATAATAAACTGCACATATATAAATTATGCAGTTTATGCATTTATAAATTTATTATATCATAATATGATAAATGCTGATTCATGTGTGCATTCCCAAAGCCACTACCACAATCAATATAATGAACAAATTAATCACCCCGAAAATTTCTCCATGACTCTTTTTAGTCTCTTCCTCATCACCCTCCTCCCCAGACATCCACTGATTTAATTTCTGTTACTATATGTTAGTTTTTATTTCCTATAATTTGATGTAAATGGAGCCATACCACACATAATCTTTTTGGTGTGATATATTTTCATTCTATTCTTTTGGTGTGATATATTTTACTCCTTTCTGTTGCTGAATAATACTAATTCATGTAGATACACTACAATTTGTTTATTGATTCAACAGTTGATTGACATTAGATTGTTTCTAGCTTTTTGCTATTACAAATAAAGCCCATATGAATATTTGTGGACAAATCTTAGTATAGGCATATACTTTCATTTCTTTTTGGGTAAATTCCTGGAAGTAAAATGACTGGGTCATATGGTAGGCACAAGTTCGTCTCTTTAAGAAACTGCCAAATTGTTTTTCAAAGTGGTTACAGTTCTATAAGCAGGACATGAGAGTTCCTGTTCCTCCACATCATCACCAACACTTAGCCTGATTAATCTTTTTCATTTTAGCCATTCTAATACATATGTAGAAAGATCACAGTGTGTTTTCATATTGCATGCCTGATAATCTCTGAGTGCTGGATATTTTTGTATTCCTAATAATACTCTTGACTTTTGTTATGGGATACAGTTGAGTTACTTAGAAACAGTTTGTTCCTTTTGAACCCAGCTTTTATTTCTATACCATTTGTTAGGTGGGTCAGGAGCAGTACTTAGTTTAAGGCTAATTATTCCCCATTCCTGAGTCAATACCATTCCCGATTTCTGAGTATTCTACCCAGTGTTTCGTGAATTATGAGATTTTCCTCTCTGGGCTGTGGGAACAGGCGTGGTGCCCAGCCCTGTGCAAGCACTCAACATTCTTCCCTCTAATCCTCTAATTGAATGGTTATTTCTCCAGCCTTGCGTAGTTTCCTCACTTGCATGCACAAATCACTACTATGCTGAATATTCAGAGGGGACTCTCGGAAGAGCTCCAGGCTTTGCTGTGTTCAGTTCTCTTGTCTCTGTTAATAAGTCCTGTGAACTTTAGCCTTCTTGAGTCCCTAGACCCTCAGCTCCCTTTCTTCAACTCAAGGAGTCTGCTGGGCTCTCCCTGAGTTTTATTTCTCCATGCCATGGCCTGGAAACCTCTCAAGGCAGTAAGCTGGGGCAATTGTAGGCCCATTTGGCTTGTTTTTCTTTCTCAGGGATCACTGTCTTTCTTTTTTCTTTTCTATTTTTTATTTTTCTGAGACGGAGTCTTGCCCTGTCGCCCAGTCTGGAAAGCATCTCCTGATGCTTAAAAACCCAATAATTAGGGTATCAATGACTGGGGCAATGCGACTCACTCATGTTCATTAATGTATTCATTTGTTCCAACCCAATTCCAAGAAGCACTGTAGGATGTTAAGAATGAGTATCCTTGGGAAGCTGAGGTGGGTGGATCACTTGAGGTCAGGAGTTCGAGGCTAGCCTGGTCAACATGGTAAAAACCTGTCTCTACCAAAAATACATAAACTAGCTGGGCGTGGTGGCACATATGTGTAATCCTAGCTACTCAGGAGGCTGAGGCAAGAGAATTGCTTGAACCCGGGAGGTGAAGGTTGCAGTGAGCCTAGATCGCGCCACTGCACTGCAGCCTGGGTGACAGAGTGAATGAGACTGCGTCTCAGAAAAACAACAAAAAAATTTTAAAAAGAGTGTCTTCAAGCTGCTCATTGACACATGAAGGATGTGATATGATACCAGCTGGAAAGGCTGGCCTCTGAGGTCGAGAAAGCCAAATGCTTCTTCCACTGGTGTCTTTTCTACTCTTGGATATAGGTTATTATTGTGTTATGGGATAGAAAGACTTTCTCTGTCTCATAGTTCAGTCTGATCCCTTCATGCCAATGGATTGATAATTCTGCCATAGGTTCTAAGTCTCTGGGGTTTTCAAATTTATTCTATTAAATTTTTAATGACAAGTCACCCAAAGTGTTGCTGCAAACATAACTCCTATGGGAAAGCCTTCAAATCTCATTCTCTATTCTTGAAGATATTGAAATTTCTGTGCCTTATTCTTTTTAAGGGAAAAAAATGTATGTAACCTTTTTGCTTATGTCTCCTTCTATTGAGTTCTGGGTCCCTTGGTTCTCTTTCAAGACCTGTTTCTCTTCTATCTCCCTCCCCTCTGTTTCTTGAACTAAAGGTTTGTGTTGAGCACTGCTCCATTTCCCCCTACATCACTACCACAATAGTTTCCTGAGAGTGGGACACATTTTGAAGTCAGGGGTGCTTCTTATTTCTTGTTTGGGTTAAGTGATGTTTATTTTTCAACCTAGGGAATATTTCACCTTCTTTTTCATTAGAGATTCTGATAAATTGAGAGACAGTAAAATCTGGAAACAGCATCCACAAGTGCCAGCACTGGCATATATGAAGCAGCACAGGTAAAGATGGGCTTGGACCCTAGAGAACTGTGCATCCTGGATCTGCCCTTCAGCCTCCCATGTCTTCCCCTCTTCCTCTCTCTCTCTTCAAAAAATAAAACAATGACATAGCTCACTCTTTTTGATCCCCTTTTTTGTGCTGGGCAGGGGTTTGGAGAACTCTAGAGCAGGGACTGGCAAACCTTTTTTAAACAGCCAGATAATAAATATTTTAGGTTGTGCTATTTATAGGGCAAAATTAAAGCTATTGTGCAGGAACTTGTATAAACACTTAAAATGTAACCATTTTAAAATGTAAAACTCATTCTTAGCTCTTAAGTCATAAACCAATAGGTAGCTGGCCAGGTTTGGCTCTTGTAGTTTGCTGACCATTGCTCTAGAGAACTGGATAAGATTTTGATTCTTAAGGAATAGGAGGAGTTCTCAGTTTAAGGAGAGCAGCAAAGAAGAGTTTGAAAAATCTGCATCCAAGTCTGAAGATTTTATATCAAATCCACTTTTATCAAATGCTACCTGTAAAAATCTATCTAAAATAATTTTCTTTGTAACTGAAGAAGCTATTACTCAGCTTTCCACCGAGGTGAAGCTGACATGTACAATGGAAGGGTGGAGCCTGGCTAAATGGTTCTGGGCTTTTCTCCTAGTTCAGAAAACTCTCGAGCCTCATCTTTTTATAGTGTGATTCCTCCACCCCAGCTAACCAATTTGATTTGCATGCAGCCTCTCACTTACCCTCTTTGTCACACATCCGTGTTTCTGTGGCTGTACTGCACTCTTTCCCTCCTCAACCTCCCCAAATCCCTTTCACCCCATTGCAACTTGTGCCAAGTTCAACTTATTGCATCCATAATTTGAGGGATTGTCAAAGTGCAGTACACACAGACCCTGAAGAGTAAGCAAGTGGATTTCAGATGGAATATTATGGTAGACTGACTTCAAACATGGCCTCCAATGATTCCTGCCTCCTGGTATTTACACACTTGGATAATCCCCTCTTTTTAAGTTTGGGTTGGGGCAATGTGACTTGTTTCCAATGTGCTGGGATGTCACTTCCAAGATGCGGTTGGTTAGGGGACTAAGACATCGTCTAGTAAGTGTACCCTCTCTCACTCTGTCACTTGCTCAGTTTCATGAAGCCAGCTGTTGTGTTATGAGCTGCCCTATGGAGAGGTCCATGTGGCAAGGAATGGAGGTGACCACTGGTCAATGGCCAGTGAAGAACTGAATCTTGCCAACAGTCACTGAGTGAGCTTGGTATCAGGTCCTCACCCACTCCAGCCTTGAGACAAGAGCTGCCCTAACACCTCAGTTGCAAACTTTAAGAGATCTTGAGCCAGAAGACTCAGCTAAGCCATGTCTGAATTCCTGATCCACAGACGTGGTGAGATAATACATGTTGTTGCTCTCAGTCATTAAGGTTTGGGGTAACTCATTACACAGAAAATAGATAACTATTACTCACATAAACAAAGATTTTCATTCCAATAAGCTCATATTTATCATTATGTCTATTGGAAAAAACTATAACTTTAGTAAATATTTTGGTTTTGTTAATGTATTTAAGTTCCAAAAAATTGAGTAGTTGTGAAGATAAGAGAATAATAGTACAGTTGATGCAGATATGGCAGAGTATTTCAAACACTATAAAAATTATTGAAGTTTGGGAACTGCTGCTTTAGGCAATGGCTTTGAATTTACCACTTCCAACAATTTGTCACCATTTAAGACCCTCACACTCTGCTTTCTTTTCTGTCTCCACTTACCACTTTATTCCTCGGCAGTTTTGTGTAGCTATCTTGAGTAAGTGCTGCTGGCAATGCAGAATGTACCTACTCTGAATTTTTGTTGAGATTTAGGACTGTTAGGACTGTTTTAGGTATTAAATAGGATACAAATTGAAGACTTTTAATGTGTGGTTTCATGGGTTTAATATGTTAAGCAGAGCATCAGGACTTGCCTTCATAAAACAATTAATTTGTATCTGTGCTGTGTATATAGGACATATATACATAGTGCTATATATATAGGAATATAAAGGTTACAAAGTGAATTTAGCGCTTGGATGAATGTTCATGATTCTGAGATGACCTGGGCCAGAAAGAAGAGTTAAAAGGGTTAGAAAAGTCTAGAGAGATTTTGAAGGAGAGTCAATTTAACCCTCAATGAGTATGCATTCTGAATAAGGCATTGCACCTACAGGTGGGAGTAAAAGGACTTACCGTCCTGGTGTGCCTGGAAATGAAACACTTCCAGGGACATGGGAATTTTAGGGCAAATACCAGTAAGGTCCCAGGCAAAGCAGGGCAGTTGGTCACTCTAGGTGGTGACCTCTGTTCTTGCGGAGATTTGAATCTACAGAAAGCCACAATTAGGCAAGAACTGTGGGAGATGTTATGGTAGGCTGAATAATGACTTGTCACATATATCTTCACATCCTAATCCTCTGAACCTGTGAATGCTACTTTATATGGCAAACATGACTTTTCAAATATGATTTAGTTAAAGGTCTTTAGATGGTTAGATTATCCTGGATTATCTGGGTGGGCTCAATGTAATCAGAAGGATCATCAGGAGACGCAAAGTCAGAGGAGAAGAACATGTGATGATTGGAGTGATCTACTTTGAAAATGAAGAAGGGAACCATAAGCCAGTGAGCAAAGGTGGTCCCTACAGGCTAAAATGGTTCCTTCCTCCAGAAAGACTCACACTCTTAACACCTTGACTTTAGCTCAGTGAGACTGATTTTGGACTTCTGACCTCCAGAACTGCAAAAGAATACATATGTATTGTTTTAAGCCACTAAGTTTATGGTAATTTGTTATAGCAAAAATAGGAAAATAATATAGTGCACATTAATAAAAATGAGGGACTGGATTCTGTGAACACTTATAATAAAGATTCCCCTAGCCTAGAAGAAGTAAGAATGAAAGGCATAGTAGTTAAGCACTTCTTTCCAATGCAGGGAAATTATCACACCCTCAAAAATGCAAAATAACCAATTTTGGTATATGAAGAAAATAATATTTCTATTTTTTTCTTTATTTCATTTGTATTACTCTATTTCTGGGCATGCTATATAAAGTAGATAATATAGTTGTGCATGCATATGCTTTTAAACAAATAAGTAGGCATATATGGAAATGTATGTTCACACATTTTCTTTGCAGTAAAGCAGACAATAAAAATGTTGGGTTTTTTTGTTTGTTTTATTTGTTTTTGCTTTTTGAGGCAAGTTCTCATTCTGGAGGGTCTCCAGCCCAGGCTGGAGTGCAGTGACACAAGTACGAGCTCAAGGAACCCTTCCACCTCAGCCTCCCAAGTAGCTGGGAGGGACCACAGGCACGTGCCCCACCACACTGGGGTAATTTCAGAAGTTTGATGCTGACTAATCCCTGCAGTGAGACTTGGGTTGTGCCAGAGCCAACCCACTTATTGTCCATTGGACTTTGGTGACATTTTGGAACCTCTCCCATCCTCCAAATCCTAAAATCCCTCCAGGATTTTAATAAAGATAATAATATTTTAGCTGACAAAGATGGGTGAGGGTAAAAACTGATCCTGAATGTCAGAGCCAAGACTAGCATTTGTGAGCTAAGAGAGGTGCTCCCTCACAGGGCCAAGCAAGTGCAAGGGCAGCCCCCAAGCTTGGGAGCCCATGACATTCTGGGTGCCCCAAGAGCCTTCCTTGCCTCATCCTGTTGCATGTGGAACCACTGACATACACCTGGCACACAGACATTTTATTACCAGACCAACCTGGGGTCACTCGTCTGGCACAGTAAAGCCAACTATTCACACTGAGGTCTGCAGCGAGAGAAAGGAGGGCATGTACTTACAGGGCACCAAGCGAGGAGAATCAGGCAGCTCATGCTTAAGACACAGGTCCCTCTCGTCTCTTTGCAGTGATTTGCAGGCAAAGGTTTCTAAAGGCAGGGAGGCAGAGGTTACAGGTAGTCTTAAGTCAATACATGAAGGGTCTACATTGCTTTGGCCTAAAAACGGAACACCTTAAAACAGGGGCCCACAGGTCATGGGTGCATTCAAAGGTTTTCTGCACAGAAAATGGAGGTTAGAGCTCTGTCCTCAGTTCCCTCTTATCTGAAGTCTATGTGCCAGCAGATCCATTTAGTGAGTGTCTGGGTTTCTGACAAACAACTCAGGGACATATGCTGAGATGTAATCTTTAGTTTTTATAGGGGAACCAAGCATCCAGTGACTTCAACTTCCTTGGCTATCATTTCAAGGTACTACTACTTTTTCACTTATTAAGTTGCTCATTGAGTTCTCAGGGCTAGGTAGGTGCCTGGAATTTACCTCAAAGGAACTCAAGATTTTCCTTTGTTTTTATGCTTGGGTGGGGAGTACTGACAGGATCCAAAAAGGGTTTCCTGCTCCATCTCAATTTCTTAGTCCCTGGTGACTTGCCAGCTTTGACATTCACTCTCTTGGACTAGTCTTGGACTGTAAAGTCTCAACCATGATGCCATCCCAGGAAACCTCAGATGCTGAGCTTCCCACATTCCTGCTCCTGGCTCCCTGATGTTCCCAGAAGAGCGTGGGGTTGGCCTTTCTGTAGTAAAGTCTCAAATGCCGCCAAGCCTCACACTGGAGGCCAGCTCTCCCCACATCAGGCACCCTCTTAAACATCTGTCTGTGGTGTGATTTATTCTATTTTAAAATGAGGTTTTCAAACAACTCACTATCTTAATTTTAGCAGTTCAGCTCCTTTGTATGCTAACAATACCAAACATGCAAATGAGCTACCACTTTGCTTTCTAGCAAAAATGTTTCTGTGCAAACACTTGATTTTATAACGCACTTTGCAGCTTTCTCCTATAATTAGTTGTTAAATCTATATTTGACTTTGTCTAAATGGTTGCATTGCAAGGCTGTTTTTCTTGCCTCTCACTTTTGCTAGTTCATCGTACCCCTACCCATGTGTCTGCTTGAAGAGGAGTATGATTTCCTGGCTACATTTTAGACAGAAGACAAAAACCAGGAAACAGGACTGAAGTCTGCCTCCAGTTATGCTCAGAGGCCCAAAGGTTGCAGATTGGGTTCAGGTTTATCCCACTCATCTCCCTGGATCGGCAGACTAGCTGAAGAACAGTCAGTGTATTCCTCCCACCACGAGGTCGAAGCAAGTCACATGGCCACGCTCATTATCAGCAGAGTGGGAAAGTGTATTGCTCCTATGGCAGTGAGAGTCGGGAAAACAGTGAATATTTTTGAATAACAATGGGATCTGTCATAGGAAACAAAGGAATCATGGAAGATAATCTTAAAATGAGAAGGGGTCATTCATTCATGCAGTAAATGTTTATTGAGTGTTTGCTTTTCACTGATCACTGAAGGTGTATTAGTAATATAAGTGTTTAAACAAAAGAAGACATAAATCCATATTTTCTTGTGTTTACAGTCTGAAGTAAAGAAGTCCTTAAAGTAAATGGGCATCCTGCAGTGATGCACACCTGTAGTCCCAGCTACTAGGGAAGCTGAGGTGGGAGAATCACTTGAGCCCAGGAGTTTGAGTCCAGCCTGGGTAATATGGTAAGGATTCATCTTCATTAAAAAAAAAAAAACCATTGAGACCAATTCCAGGCCCTCTAATCTCTAATAAATTGTGGGGCCTGCAGAACATTTCCATTTTGGAGCCCTTATCAAGTAAAAGGATGCACAGGCATAACCACATCTTAGGCATAAAAATAATGTTTATTTAGAATAAGAAAATAAATTATGGCAACGCTGATTTCAAAAAGCTGACAATATTAATAAACTGCAATATCAAAAAAATACATTTTAATTAATTAACTGCTTGATATAGCTCTACAGTGATTTTTTTTCCTACAATTTTAGCTGTCACACTCCTTGCTTCTTCCTATGATGATGATTTTGTAATATTTCCTAAAGAAAGAAGAGAAAGATAATTTAGTCTTTCCTCTAGTAGAGTTGATCAAAAGTCATAAAAATATGATACTTGGGATGCATAAAACATGCAATTTCACAGCTAGATGTACTCACTGAAGAATACAGATTTGCATCCCTCACACACAATATTTCTGATAAATTATATTTCATGGATTCTCATAAAAATTATGGTGGGTTTATAATTATAGAGTCAAAAACTGCTACTTTACTAAGTATATTCTGACAGGAAAGAACTTCTATTTTGACTAAGAATCAATGTGAACAGAAGTTTTTGCTAATGATTGCACGTATTTGATGAACATAGAATTTTTCATAGCTTCTCTTCTGTCCTTCTATCTCTCAAACTTCTTTTTTCTCTTCTATCCCTCAAATTCTGAAGCCAAGTACCTCAGGACACATTCCTGTTCCCACACAGTCTCCGTGCTCACTCCTTCATATCATTATGCAGATGAGTTGGCCGTGTGGGTATGAGGAGTGTTCTTGAAGCCACACTCACACAGAGGCAACTAGCAACAACTTACTGTCCGTGGACATTATGAGACAGTGTTACTCGTGACTATGTAACTATGTTACAGGTAACTATGTTACAAGACCCGTGGAGGGTCTTGACTGCAAGTTGTCCAGGTTCTTGGAGTTTTGAACAAAGAATTGGACAAAATGCACAAGCAAAGCAGGAAAGAACGAAACAACAAAAGCAGAGATTTATTGAAAACTAAAGTATGCTCCACAAGGTGGAAGCAGGCTTGAACAGACGCTCAGGAGCCCTGGTTACAGAATTTTCTGGGGTTTAAATAGCTTCTAAAGGTTTCCCATTGGTTACTTGGTGTACACCTTATATAAATAAAGTGGTGGCCCATGATCAGCCTGATTGGTTGCAGAAAGAGACCAATCAGAGGCTGAAGTGAAGTTACAAAGTTACACCCTATGTGAATGTCTGACTGATTGTGGAAAAAGACCAATTAGAGGTTGAAGTGAAGTTACAAGGTTATAATTCTATGCATATAAAGATTATGCCTGAGGTAAGTCTGATTGGTTGCTTAGACTTTATATTAGAGGTACTTTCCATTTTTCATCTATGACACAAAAAAAGTGGAGAAGGCTGCAAACGGAGTAGCCTCTGGTCCTTTTGCTACTTTTGTGTGCAAAGTTAGAGTTTTCCTCTTTACTTAGTTGTAGAAAGTCAGCTTGAATTGGCCTTAGGTTCCCTGCCTCCAGACCCTACTCTATTGCCTCAACTATATCTTAGTAAATACAAGTTACTAAATACAAGTCAACTATATCTTACTAAATACAAGTTAAATGTACCCCCAACTCAGTGTTCCTTTGATCGGTTTCTAAATAATGTCCATGGCCACTCAATACATGCAGAGTATATTGGAGAGGAAGCCGGAGTGGAAAAAGACAAGCCTTAACCTATTGAAGTTCAAATATTTAATTTTGCAAGTTTTTTACAGAAACATGAGACTATGTGAATTCACTGCTAGGGCTCATCTCTGGGCCTGATAAGGGGCCTACTAAGCAAATAAGAGAACCTGAGAATCAAGCTCCATTAACTTCATGGAGCGACTGAATCTGCTTGGGCTCCCCTGACTCAGACTTTCATATTAAAGCTTCATGCCCAAGCTGGTATGGCTCTTTGAGGAACTCGTATGAGTTCTGTTGTCCCCAGTACACTCGTAGGGTGCATACTAGGAACCACAAAAAGGGAGTGTCCAGAGCCTTCTTTGCCTTTATGGATTATTTCATGAACTGTTTGATATGTCCTAAATCTTATCCTCTCCTTCTCTTTCTCTGTCTCCATTTCTAATCTATTGATCTTAAAATTTATTCTTCTTTTCTGGCTTCAATTTATCATCTAGATTGACTGCAGAGACCATAAGCTCCCTGAGTAAACCCTGTCTCAGCTTTCCCCAGTCCCAAGACTCTCTTCATAGAGAGCTTTCCCAGACACTTTAGGAAACTCTTCCTAGATGAAACATGACAGGTGTATATGCATATGAAAAAATGCTCAAGCTAACTCACTGGCAATCAGGAAAATGCAGACTGGAAGTCACAGTCAGTTATTATCTTGGTCTTATAATATTGGCAAAATTTAAAAAATTAATAGTTCTATGAGCTGACACCATTGCTGGCAAATAGTTGTCATTATACAATAAGAGGGGACGCCTTACTTGGACTGTCTGTCAAACTTTATAATGAGCATACCCACTGATCCATGTGCATTTCAGAACAGGTTTTTCAGAAATATACTCAAGTTTACTCAAAGATATATTATGAGAACTTTTTATTGTAGAATTAGAATAATGAAAAAGTTGAAACAACATGAATTTCTGTAAATAGAAAACAAGTTGAACCAATTGTGTTTTACCCATTCTGCAGAAGAAATTACAACTACTTAAAAAACTGAGTGAGGTGTGTTCTGGCTTAGAAATATTTCCAAGACCTATTAATATGTGAGAAAATCAAGTCAAAACACAATGTGTGTGGTGTGGTCCTTTTTTTCATGGATGAATAGACTTTGAGCAAACCAAATGATCTCTTGGAATCTCAGTCTCCTCATTTGTGGAGAATTCCTCCAACTTTCCAGATGATGGAGAATTAAAGGTGATAATGGAGTCAAAAGAATTCTATACACTGCAAAGTTCTAATTCCACCATTTAAAATGTATCAAATGAGAGGGAAAAATCTTGAAATCCAAAATTATTGGCTTTGTATAGGATACCCCTTAAACATTGGAAGTTTCCTACTGTCTCTTAAAGACTTGTTAAGAAATAAATTGCTTTCCTTTCTGCTGGAGCTAGCTGTCACATAGCAAGGGTAAGTTAAAGCATATCTAGCAAATGCCTGGTGCAAAGTAAGCACTCAGATAGCACTTCTGGAATGAACAACTAAATCACTGAATAGAATGAAAGTAAGCAGACTGTGTTAATGGAAGACATGGTGCTAGTCTTGGAGGCTTTGTTAATGCCGGAATTCCACTAACGACTCCAAACTGAGGTTCACCTTGATGGAATATTGTAGTGCTATCTACATGATCATCAGGAAGAAATATTAAGTGAAAAGAATAAACTACTAAAATAGAATGTACACTATGATTACGATTATGCATAAATAAAATATTTTTAAGAGATGAGCCCTGGAAGGCAAACACAATGTTGAGAAGAGTTGGTTTATTTAGCCTGGTGATATTGTGGGTAACTTTTTTAAATTCTAGAGCTGTTATAACATTTCAGACCATAGACCTTTTGCTTACTTAAATCTCTCTTAAAGTTGAGTATCTTTCCATCGTAAGAGACATAGGCTATCACAATAGAAAATAAGGAAACTAGAGAAGAACCGAAAGGATAAATTAATGCACTCCTAGAGCTATCACCAGTCAACAATTACTATTAATAGATTGTGTCTTTCACTGGAGTCTTCCTATATTTTTTATTTTACACTGTAGGGGGTATTTTACATCTTTGATTTTTATGCCTATCATTTAGACCTTCTTTTTCTCCACTCAGCAGTAAAATGTCATGAAGAAGAGCTTGTGTTTGGAGTTATGGGGTTTGGGTTCAGTTGCTTGCCAGTTCCCACAGCCTGGGCCAAGAACTTTCTCTCTTTGAGTCTCAGGTTTCTCATTTGTTAAATGACCATATTCTTAGTACCTGTGTCATAAGTGAGTTATTGCATGTAAACTGCAAACTCAATTCCAGATATATAGTAGGCACTCTAGAAGTATGATTTTGGAATGAAGAATAAATAAGTCAAGTAGAGGAACTTGACCCGGTCGAGATCAGAGAAGGCTTCTTGGAAGAAGTGCCATTTGATCTGGGATTTAAAGGCTAAGGAGGAGTTTATCAAGCTGAGAAGGGGACCAGGTATTGGGGGAGGATGGGAGAGAAGAGGGATCATGCAGATCAAGGGAATAGCATCTGCCAAAACTCAAATGGAGAATCAGAGGCAGAAGGGAAGCAAAAGAAGGTCAGTGGGAAAAGAGGCTAAGAACAAGGGGGATTGTGGTGCAGAGAGGCCAGGGAAGTCAGCAAAGACAAGATGGTGCAGGGCCTTGAGTCCGTCATGAGGAGGCTGGACTTTGTCCTAGATAACAATGGGGAAGCCATCAGAAGGTTTTAAGGAGGGAAAGGCATGGTCAGACTTATATATTTAGGAGAGTGCTCTCCCTGAGGTGTGGGGCATGAATTGGGGAATGAGGGCAAACTAGAAATTGGGAGACTTCATAAGAGGCTGTTTCCCTGTTCCTGGCAAGAATTGGTCATATCTTGACCTAGTTGGTCCTTTAGCCATAAGTTTTTCTACACAAGTAAGCAAACACCAAAACTGGTTTTGTGACTGATTGCCGCCTGGCTCTTGGTTACCAATGTATCTAAAAATGCACCTTGCTTGGCCAACTTTGCAGCCTGCTGTTTAGAATCTGCAGGTGTCCAACAAGTTGGAATGAAAGAGTAAGGATGCATAATTGGGCCTGGCCTGAAAAAGGTACAGAAAGTGCTACCGTTGATAGAGGAGAAGGCTGCCCTCCAGGCCTGCAGCAAGCACCCTAGGTTTATATTCCAGACCACCAGCCACTGTAATTATACATTCGCAGGCCTCAGCAAGGCATGGTATAGATGCTTGCAGCCAGGGTCCCTGTTATAAAGGCTCTGGTCTTGGTTGGTTATTAACTATACTGTACGAAGCCTCATAAACACCTTTTTACACGTACAGTGCAACCTTTCAATACAACAATCAAATGTTTTTCAACAAATTACAGTCTCCTAGAAAAGGGACCCCTTGATTACTTCCCAGAAAGAGGTGGAAGGAAACTTTAGACAGAACTTGTTCGAAGCCTGATGTTTAGAACTGTGTTTGTTTTGGGCTGGAAATGCTAGCCTAGAGTTCAGACCTTGAACAGCTCTAGGGAAATCAATGCCAGTTAATCCAAATCTTACCAGAGGAAAAATCAAGGCACAGATATAATTTAACCAACCAGTTCTACTTTACAGATGAGCAAAATGTGCTTAGAGAGGGGCAGCCACTTCTAAGGTCACCTGGGAACTCAGAGGTGGAACTGGGAATACTTTGGGGACTAACTGCCTAAACCCTCCTTAGGCAGACAGTGGTGTTCAGATCCTACCTTGGGTCCATTTTATTTGTTCAGAGTTTGTCATCTTGTAATCAAAATATTGAGTCCTTATCCACAGTACCATTTCCTTTTCATTATACTTTCTCTGATGTTCCCAATCGAGCAAAGTCTTTCTCCTCTTCTAGAAATAGCTCTCTAGGTTTCATAGACTAGTAAAATTTGCAGACCTAGGGTTGTGAACTTTTTATTTTGCCAAGTAAAGACATTGAAAAAAAGCAAGCAAAAGAGACAACTACCCAAGAAGGTGCGCCATTTGTGATCGTCAGCTTTCATGAAAAGAAAACACATTATCATCTAAGGAGAAGAAAATAAAAGAGAGGAAGAGGAGGAGAGAGAAAAGGAAAGACAGAAATTATATGGGCCATAATGGTAGTGGCTACATGAGTGCATACGTTTGTCAAAACACCATTGCTGTTCACTAGAAGGTGTGCATTTTGACAAAACAAAAAACAAGGCAAGATACGAAGAATGAAAAGTCCCATATCCTAATCAGGCCTATCCTTCTTGAACCCAAGAGCTGTGTCTGCATTTGGAGCTGTGCAGAAGGACACAGAAGGATGGATGCATAGGGAATCCCCTAATGTCACTTTCCTTTAGCTCCTTCCCTATCCACGTCTACCCAGGAAAATGCTGACCAGAGTTTGTATCTACTCAGTATCTCTGATGGAAATCCACCAAGGACACAGCTGGGAAATCCCTCTGCCTTTGAAATTGCCAAGAGCCCTTAGGGAAAGAGCACAATCCTTCTAGCCTTTAGTATCTTCTTTTGCTCATTGAGAAGGTCATCGCCCTCCAGGGATGAATGTGGGTATCTCAACAGCATGTCTTGAGAGTTCAGGCCCTTACAAAGTTAAGGGAAGCTAAATAAATCCATCGAGACTTGTTTTCTTAGTTCCAGCCTTTACTCTTTGTTTATAAAACATGACACTTAGAGGAAACTGATAGAATGCTGACTTGGGGATCAGAAAGATCTGGGTATGAATTCTGGCTTGGATACTTAACTAGCTGTGTGACATGGGGCAAATAACCACCCCGATGAGCCTCTACTTCCTCTGTTGTAAAAAAAAAAAAAAAAAAAAAAAAAAAAGGGTAGGGGGGGTCACAATATCAACCTTACAAAGGTGTTGTGAGGATGGAACAAGATAACATATGGAGGGTTGCCAGCTCAGTGTCTTCCAAATAGTAAGTTTTGAATAAATGTATAGATATTATGATCACTTCTCCCAGACAGTTCCTTGTGTTTCCTAGAAGTTAGCAGAAATGGGAGAGCTTTTACAAGTGGGGTGCTTGCAGGCTCAGTCTTCTCGTCTTCAAAGCAGTGAGAATAAAAGGAGATGTCTTATTTTATGTGGAATGCTTATATCCAAGCTTGGCATGCAGTAGGAACTTACTAAATGAGAGTCACAACTGCATTGAGGGGAAACTCAGCTCCCTTTTGGCCAAATATGGCTTGCCATAGGATAGTCACTAATTGTACCATTTTTTAAATCAGGCGATGCATGTTTTCCTTAAATTTTTAAAAGACTTAAATGGAAATGACTGGACCCCTAAATGCCAAAACAGGTTATGAACTTGGAATTTTTTTCCATTTTCCATTATTAGGGGGCAGGAACTTTAGTCTTCTTAATTGCAGCTGCTCCCTCCATGCCGGGAATACTGTGGAGCACATAACAGGTGCTCCATAAATATTTGTTGAATGAATGAATGAGCTTGCTCATCAAAGAATGAATGACAGTAATGTGTCTGAGGCCTTTCAAGTTCTTTACTCAACCAAATATGACTACTTACAAACATGATGCTAAGGCAGGGAGGCAGATATAAACATTTTAAAGACATTCTCAAGTGAATGGCCGCAGTTGGATATCCAAGCCCAGGAGTGCTTCTCCTGGAGCTCAAGTCCTTCTGACTTGGGTTTGGGTTGGATCAGGCAGACTGAGAGAAATCACACTATGTCTCTGTAATCTCCCAGAGTCCTTCACACATTAGATGTTCCTAGATCAATGTCTCCAAAATTACTCAAAAAGGGTTACCACCCGGTTAACCGCCCCTCTCCCTCAAACTAGAATGTGAAATTAAAACTCATGATGATTTGCAAAAAAAGGGCTTGTGACATTGCATGAAACCAAACCCAAGCCAACAGTCAACAAAAATCAAAATCAAAACTAGCAAACATTTCTGGCTTTCCAGGACTCTTTCTTATTCATGCTTGGATTTTAAAACCCCACAAGACAGCAGGAGTACTCTAATTGGAGCCTGGGAGGAGGCACAGAATGGCCAGTTGCTAGTAAAACTGAAAGCATTTATTTATTATTTAATTTGTTTGCCCAGGAGACTTCGCTCCTGATGGAACATCTGGCTTTCATTGTAGACCAACTTTTACCTAATTGTACAGCTGGGGAGATTAAGGCACGAAGGGTCACAGGCCGAGCCCAGCCAGGACCCAGCCCCCCTACAAGGGCTTTGCTCCTCGCTTCAGGGTAGAGACCACACTCCTTGCCTCTGGTCCTCCAGTGGAGACCTATAAATAAGAAAGGAATTACTCTTTCAAGTCCTCACTCTCTCTCCTTCTGATTCTCATTAATGGCAGGGTTGGGGGCTAAGGACGAGGAGGGAACTGGAAGAGGCAGGAGGAAGGGAAGCAACCACAGTGGTTCCAGACCATAGGCAGGTAGAGGGGGTGAGGTGCAGCACAGACCGAAGCTGGTCTTCCAAGCGTCCTTTGTCAAAGCCCGGCTCCTCTGCCTCAAAGTGGCTGGCACAGAACAGGCAGAGTCTATTTTCCAGCTGCTAGAGGAACAAAGGAGGATTTCAACTGCAGCATCAGGATGCTGGAATGGAAAATCAATAACTTCCTACCTGGAGTGGCAGCTGCCACCAATGAAATGTTCTTCATTGAACTTGAATCTCATTTTTACTAGTTCCAGTGTGAGCTTGGGCAAGTTGTTTAACCTCTTTGAGCCTCACTCAATTCCCTGATGTCATGGAATTGTTGGGAGATGATTTATGTAAAGTACCTGGTATAAATAGCTGATGTTTAGTAAGCACTTAAAAAAAGTAATAATAACCAGTCTTTAGAAATTGCTAATGAAACCATTCGCTATTATACATTCATTTATAGAAATGCTTTCCTCTTCAGGGTTATCTGGAGAACATTATGAAATGAACAAGGATTGAAGGGGAATTAGAGTGCTTGTTTGGGCCTCAAACCCTATAACCACCAGGGAATCGAGGAATTGGTGGCCCAGGACCTTGAAGATACGTGATAGCAATCAAGAAACTTAAAATCTACCTTGTGTGACAAGTGCACCTGAGCAAGGGTCAAGTGTTAGTTCAGGGCTCTGTCACCTGATATAGCCAAAGGGGAGACCACCTAAGTCAGACTCAGAATCAATGAGGTCTAGAATTGTGAGGGAACACTTCAGAGAAGTTGGACTAGATCTGGGTTTTGAAGGATGAGTAGGAGTAAGAAAGGCAGAGTGGCCACAGTAGAGTGTTCCGGGAGACAGCATAAATGATGGCACAGTTTGGGTGACCTTGGGCCAGAGACGAAGGTGAGTAGTGAGAATGCCAATCTGGATAGATAAATGATAGGCAGATGGGGCGCAGAGGGCAGAGTGCTATCATCTGGGAGGGTTAGGCATAGATACACTGTGCCTCCTGGGCTACGGGCAATACAGGCTATTGTGCTAGGGAAGACCATGATATGCGAGTACTTGAGGAAGCTCACATGCATAAACAACATGGAAGGGACTAGAAAAGACTAAAAACTGATACTATCTTGGAATTTTCTGGCCTTCTTGCCTCACCAAAGCTCAGTATAGCCTTCCCAACCCATGAATCTTCAACATTTCTCTCTTTGGTGGGCCCAAAATCATGTTTTATTTCCCTGAATTTCTTGTACACCCTACTGTCCTTGCTCAGGGAACATAGACCCCAGTGTATCTGTCCTGGTATCATAGCATTTCAGCCAGGTGTAACCCAGCTTCAATACAGCTCAAGCCTGCTATGAAAGTTCAAGTTGTTGATGAGCCAAGACTTTCAGAAAAATAAGGAGGTAAAGTAAGAAAAATTAGACTGGAAATTGCATGCCCCATTTAGCCATTGTTTAGATTACAGACTAGAACAAAGCAAAATGAAACTAAGCCTGTTACAGAAACATTCATACTGGGCCTTAGGAGATGACGGGGATGCAGAGGAGACCGCAGCATTAAATGGCTCTCATTCTTATGGTACCGCAATGACTTTATACTTCTTGTCCTGATGGTTTCTGGGGTGGTGGCATGAAAAACACACTTTAGAGAGAGCAGACATCAATTAGAATCCTTATTCTACCACTTCTAGTTGTGTGATCCCTGGGCAGGACACTGAACTTCTTTGTCCCTCATTTTTCTTGTCTATAAGAGGACAACTCTATGTTTCAAGGATCAAATAAGGTCATGAGTGCTAAAGCACCTTAAAAAGGGATTTCTAAATATATGGCAAGCACCTATTATAGGCTGAGCACTGTGCAAGGTGCTAGGAGTGAGGTTGAATTCAAAGAATTATGATGTAGCTCACAGCACATTTCTCAAAGTGCACTCAATAGAGTATGAAGAGATGTTACCTGAATACACATGTCCTATTGTCATGTAATGTATGATATACTGGTAAACTAGAATTCTTCACTGCAAGACTTCTCAAAACATGTAATATGGTAATGTACATTGGGCTATGGGCAATGGGATGCTTCAGTTAGAGCTATTCATCTTTCAACAGCAAGAGCGGTCCTCTTCTCTTTGCTAGTAAGCCTCAGTTCATTTCACCTCAGTAACACTTATCTCAAGAAACATCCAAATATTTCAAATAAAAATAAATTTTAATTCAATTTAATTTAGTAAAGAGAAAGACATACGCTTCTTTTTATCAAATCGTGGTTTTGAGTATTTATTTGATAAGCAATGAGTATGCTGAAAATGGCATTCTAGGACTTGATGATGTAGGGGAAATCTTCTCTGTGGGCGGTTAACCAGGTGGTAACCTTTTTCTGTGTGGGTCTTTCCTGTTTTTTTATTTCCCATTTGTGTCTTAACCCTGCCTTCAACTTGGGCAAACTGACCACTCTCACCAGAAACAGTCAACGGAGTTGCCAGCAACATTATTGGACCATCTTGACAAGGGCAAGTCAACCATCAAAGGGATCACACAATGTGGTTTTTCTTTTCAATAAGTTAGGCTACATAAAAGAGGGGTTTGCTGCCATGTTCAGTTCCCATGTCCCAGTAGCTTGATGTAATTTGTCATAAATCTACCTGGTTCCTACTTGTTCCTACTTAAATGCCCCTCCCCCTCCCCCTTTTTTTTTTAAAGAAACAGGGTCTTGCTCTGTTGCCCAGGCTGGAGTGCAGTGGCACAATCACTGCAGCCTTGAACTCCTGGACTCAAATGATCCTCCTGTCTCAATCTCCCAAGTAGCTGGGACTACAGTCATGTACCATCACACTGGACTATTTTTTTAAATTTTGTAGAGATGGGGTCTCACTATATTTTCCAGGCTGGTCTTGAACTCCTGGGCTCAAGTGATTCTCCCACCTTGGCCTTCTAAAGTGTTGGGATTACAGATGTGAGCGACCATACCTGGCCTTTCTACTTAAATGTCTAAGAGAAAAATCCGCATCTCAAAGTGGCCAAGGTTGGAAGTTAGGGTGATCTGGCTATGACATCTGTCACCCCGTTGATCACTAGGCTTAATCTGGCTGATCTGGCTGATGAGGCATGTGTCCCTTCCCTCTCTCATCACTCCATGTGCATCCCTCCAGAGGCTGTGGGCTTGGTCAAAGAGGATGACCATCCCAGATAGAGGAGGACCCGTCTTTGGTCAAGCGTATATCAGTAGCTGCACTCCCCTGCTAGAATGTGGAAATAAGCCCTCAAAGTGGCCCAGGTTGAGATTGGGATTTCTCCTCCCTCCCAATCTTAAACAATGACCAAGGATAAAGGCAAGTATTAGCCTTAAATATTTGATCATCTTCATCTCTAAGAAGGGAAAAGTAGAGCTGTTTTGAGTCTTGCTCCCAGAAGAACAATGAGTGTTATTAAACACTTCCCTTACTGTGGACGTACCATCTGTGCTTCCTGATCCTGGAATAGAAGGCCTGAATCCTTGCCTGTGAGACTTCTAGAATAACTTTCTCTGGAAATCTTCCTGATATGATAAGATCTGTCCTTTCTATTTCCATACCTTTCAGTCCAACTTGAAGGTAGTTTAGAGAATTAAGATAAATGCATAAAAAAAAAATGTATCTCCACTGCCCTTTACAAATGGAGTACCTTGAAGCAGGAACTCACAAATTCACCAGTCAAGCACACCTTCAGGAGTCAGCATGGAAAAGAAATCTTTAAAAAAAAAAATCATTGTACAAGTGGACCCTCTTCACAGTTAAAATAGGGAAGAACTGACAAGGAGCTTACCGTCTGGTCTTTCAGGGTCTTATCTTCACTTAGCTCACGCTCAGTTCCACCAGGAATGTCCTTCCTTCTAAGTCTTGCCTTCCAGCCTCCTAAATACAACTTTCCCCATTCTACTTTCCTTCACAACTGGCTCTCACCTCACCCTAAGCTTGAGCAGCCCTGTCATCGTTATCCGCACACATCTTTTCTTCTCATTGTCATGCATGTATTAGATTTTCATCCCTAAGCTTGGATGTAAATTTCCTGAAGTTGCGACTTAATTTCTTTAACCACCAACAGTACCTGACTCAGTCATGGACATATAGTAAGTAGTCTCCTACCAAGTATTAGTTAATTTTTGGAGGAGAGGGGGCGGGGAATTACCAGCCAAGCATTTAAAGATGGAGGATTGCTAGTTTAATAGTGTCACTATTTATTTGTCTCTAGCAATAGAACTCAAGTTAGAAGGAAGAAACCAGGGGGCTATCTTTCTCATTCCCTTGCCATCTTCTTCGTTACATACTCCACTATATTAATAGATTACACGCCTTCACCTATCAGCATATCAACATTGTTTAAAACACTTTCCAGTAACATATGTACTACACACACACTCTCACGCACTCATCATCCTTTTGTTTGTTTGTTTGCCCTAGCAGACAATGCCTAAGAAGTTGGTTCTCTGTCGCTTACTCTCCTCCTATGCTTTAAAAAGCATGAGAAAGGAAAACGTTGTAGATACTAGCATCTGATTGTAGGGGGTGCAAGAAATCTGTATTCTTGCTGATGATTCACCCTGCACGGGAAAGAGTGTCATGCATTGTAGAAAGAGAAAATGCTAAATCTGCCCTTCAGATAATACGTCTCTGCTTAGGAAAGTAGAAATTGGGGGGCAAACACATTGAATCACTCCTTCTTTCATTATTTTTGACATTGATTTGTCATTAAGAAAATTTATTAGGCTCCAGATTAAATTGATTTGAAGAATCATTAATTCATGGGATGAAGCGAGAGCCGTTTGGCCTCCCCACGCTGAAATGAGGCAGTATTGATAAAACAAAGGGGAAAATATCAGAGCTGTTTAAAATGCACTTTTTCCCACTTGGAGAAATATTTTGGACATAATTTGGGGAAGACATTCTAATAGCCCATCTTAGTCCAATTTTAGCCCAAAGAGTATTTTCCCAGTGTCTAAATCAGAGGGATGGATATGAATTTCAGAGTGAATGAATTCAGAAGAAAGGTACCAACTGACCAATTTGCTTAAATAGAGATTAAAACACAGCTTCCCTCCTTCCCCAACAAAAGAAAATCAGAATTCCACTTGTCGGCACCCCAGTGCTGTCCCTTCCCAAAGAACTTTCCCCTTCCCCACTGGGATGGCTTTCAGTAGAACCAGGGTAACCACCTCATTTAAGGCAGCTTAATCTAATTGAAGGCAGGACTATTGTTTGCCTGATTACCTCCCCAACCCTTTAAAAATTAACGCGGAATATAAACTGCTGTGGAACATGCCATAAAAACAGTTTACCTTTTCTCTGAGTCATCTTCTGCTATATTTCCAAAAGAAAATCAAGCATAAAGCCCACTTCCATTATTGTATTAATCAAGACTTTGTTTGCAAATTAAAAAAAAAAAAAAAGCCTTAAGGAAGAAAGGACATGTATTGGTTCATACACCAGAAAAGGCCAGGGATGTCATGGCGTAGGTTGAGCTGAAGCAGGTAGTTAGACAATGTTATCAGGACCCACGTCGTCCTCCTCCTCCTCCTCCTCCTCCTCCTCCTCCTCCTCCTCCTCTTCCTCCTCCTTCTTCTCTTTCTCTTTTTTTTTCTCATTCCTTCCTTCCTTCCCTCCATTTCTTGGCTCAAGTAGGCTTTCCCACGGGTAGCTCCCATTCACTCTGGGATTACGTCTTCTTTACAACTATTAGTTTGGTTCAAAAGTAATTGCAGTATTTGCCATTAAAAGTAGTGGCAAAAATTTTTACCGTGTCTTCTCTAATAGTAATTATGGAAAATGACTTGTCTCTTCCAAAGATACCAACAACTGTCCATGAATTAGACTTTTGAATTGAATCTTTTGCTTGAAAGCGAACTTTACTCTCTCATTTATTCACTCATCCATTCCATTGCCTTCTTGTCCATCTGTCTGTCCATAGCCTATTCTTTATTCATGTGCTAAGTTTCAGGGACCAGAGGCAACCTTGCCTTTCCCTGACTCTCTGAGAACAGACTGCAAGTGTAGCTGTTACAAGCACCAATCCCTGTGGCATAACAGATGTGGTTAAGGGTGATGGGGTCATCTTTTGCTTGTCTAGAAATGTCTAAAAATGGCCGAGTTTTCCAGGCAAATTCAAGGCAGACATTGGCTCTGAGAATGTCTGGAAGGCAGACATTGGCTCTGAGAAAAGGTGAAGAGCTAAATTTATAATCAGGGGTACCCCTCATGACATTTGGGACCTGCTGGAATGCAGAGAAGCCACTGAGAAGAGGTGGCCGCGGAAGGCTGCATTTGGTACTGGAGCTGTGTCCCAGCACCGCCAGGTGTGACATGAAATGACAGTTTCTGGTGACCAAATTTTTAAAATTAGAATTCACACACACAACACACTTTAGAATTTAAATGCACTGCACATACCCCAGTCTTTACTTAAGCTCTGACCATATTTGAGTGTGTGTGTGTGTGTGTGTATGATTGTGTTTGTGTGTATTCATCTGAAGGTTGGGAAACTCCAGGAGAAGGAGCCAAGAGCCCCAGCCAGGGGCTGTCCTGATAGCAGGATGCTTATGTTACAAATTCTGTGTTCTCTACAAAGCCTCACTGGATCCTCCCAGCCCCTTGAAATCTTGACCTACCTGGATACCATAGCATCTTGTTTGGCCTCTCTTGGCTGTTATTTTACTCATTTGGGAGATTTGTGTTGTTTTCCTATGAAAGCGAAGGTCTAACACAAAAGGCCTCACTGAAACTTTTCACAGCTTATCTTAGAGACTTCAGGCTAACTAAAGAATCTTAGAACTGAAGACACCATAACAAGTAGATAGAATTTCACAACTTTCACGCCATCTTTGCATCAATTATCAAATATTTGCAAACATTAATAATCCATGATGATCAAGCAGTGACTATATGCTGGAGATTGTATTCCGTGAATTTTATATCTTATTTAATCTGTCTAATAATCATGCAAGAATAAATATTATCCTCACTTGAGAAATGAACAAACTAAGTATCGGAGAGATTAAACAGCTTGCCTCAGGTCATATACTCATTAGTAACAAAGTCAAGATTCAGACCCAGATGACTGAGCTCTTTTCAAAAATATTAGCCCAATGCTTTTGACATAGGGGCACTGAGCAAATACTCTTACGATAAACAAAATGAATGAATGAACAAACAATTTTACCATGCCTATGTCAGTTCAGTTGACCCTATTGTGCCCCTGACTCTGAGGCATAGGTAACATTCAGAGATTAACGATTAGGAAACTCAAGACTCTAGCAAATCTGTCCCACTCCCATCCTGTCTCTTAGGAACCATTGACAAACTGAGTCCTAGTCTAAGATCCTTAGCTGAGCCTTACTGGGTCTCAGCCGGGTTCATTAATGCCATTGTGGTTCAAAGACGGTCAATACTCCAGCCACTGCCTCCGATCAGACTACATGAAATAAAGGAATGCAACTTCTTCCTGTGTTTTGCCCATGCACAGTATGTTGTGTGGGTAATTTCTGGTCTGGCCAGTAAAAACCTCCGGGAGCCTTCCTTTAGGTCTTTAATTATGAACTGTAGGGGACACCACAAAATAAATACTTAAAATGTCTAGACAACCAGTCATCAGAGTAGGATAATTAACTTCAAACATTCTAAATTGTTGGAGGAGTCGTTATTCACCTTCTGTAGTTCCTTTCCATATCCTTCCCCAGCCAATATGTTTGTAGCAACAAGGCCAGGGAACCAGTTGAAACCTTCTCCTGATACAAAGCAGCCTCTTTCCCCCGCTCTTAAATGACAAGTCACAAAATGACCAGAGAACATACAATAAAGGAACGTAAGCTGAGACCATTAGTTTTTCCAAAGAAGGGGAAAAAAAACCTCTTCAATTTTTAGTTACATCAAAATGCAAAACAGCAAGCACAAAGACAGATTTGGGGAAAGTATTCTTTTATTTATTTAGTCTATTTTAATTATTTATAACTTTCTATTACTAAGGAAAAAATTAATTAAGTCATCCTGATTTTTGACGAGAGCTTAGCAAGTTTGTCTCCTGACATCTAAATATGATTATTCTGCTGTTGAACTTGGGATCTTTCTCCCCCTACACCTCCTTACTGCCCACAAAACTTCCTCTAAGGAAGTATTTTTTGCATTGAGCTGACATTAATTTCTTTTCTTTTTTCTTTTCTTTTTTTTTTTTTTTTTTTTTTTTTTTTTTGCAATCTAAAGGCAAAGCACTTCATGAAAGAGATACGGACTTCACAATGAGAGCTGCTGCTATCGCGTCTGACTCCTGCCTTCACTTACAAGGGAGCGTGTGGGGAGCCCAGAGGCCTTGCTGTTAATCAGATCCAAAATCTGAACTAAAACAGCCTTGCTTTAGGCAACGAGTAGATCTTAAAACCTTGAACCATGGGAGAGCAAAGCTGAGAGTGGCTCTGAGGCAGAGGAAAGCTGTTCAAAATGTCAAAAGCTTACTTCCTCATATCTTTTCACATTATCCTCCTGGCAGACAATCTTTTTATAAGACACTAAATAACTCATAAGAACTCTCATTGTTTGATCCCAATGTCATTTTCCTTTAAATCAAAGAAATGCCACGTCAACTGTTATTTAATGAATATTTTATAATATTACATTCATAATGACCATATTTAATTGCTACAGCTCTAATTAAAGGTGATATCTGATTGCATGCATGTACTTTTGAAAAACCATAATTGTCTTGTGCAAGCCACTGAATAGATTTAGGAATCTTCAATAACAAAATTACATTAATAGCATATGCTATTAAATATGATTGATGGCAAAATTGGACCCCTCTTGGCTCCCTACCACACAAAAGCACACACTGCTTTTGAAGACGGCGCCTCTAGTGTCAACAAGAGAGCCAGGAAAAATAGACTGATGCCACCAAGGCCTGCCTTCCCCAAAGAGAGGGCAATATCTTAGTGAGAATAAAAGATGCCTCTGGCATTTCAGCCCTGTGCTAAATGG
This sequence comes from Chlorocebus sabaeus, assembly GCF_047675955.1. Taxonomy (NCBI): domain Eukaryota; kingdom Metazoa; phylum Chordata; class Mammalia; order Primates; family Cercopithecidae; genus Chlorocebus; species Chlorocebus sabaeus. The sequence goes on along the minus strand of NC_132908.1, from coordinate 48,499,456 downwards.
GTTGATGAACATTTACTTGACAGGCTTTGTGTAGCAACCCCACTCCAGTGAAGCCGGGGGAACCTATGATAGAAGGCCACTTAAAGTTGGACAGCAGTGTTTGGGAAGGTCCCCTACAGGTGGCCACCTCCAGTGAGAGCCACCACCTCTAGAAGTAATCAGCACACACCAGCAGCAAGGTGGTGAGTGGATCATATGTGTGCCCTAGATTCTCCATGGCTTGTATCTTCAAGTGTCCTTATCAAGCTAGCAACTCTTATCATAGAGCCCATCATGAACAACAGGAGAAAAAAAAAAAAAGAGAAATAATAGATTCCAAAATAAATAATGTGAACCAGAGCCAAAATGATAAATTATAATTGAGAAGAATGGATGAATGGAACCACATGTTTGCAGCTGCCTTTCCCCCCATTTAAGCCTTATCACAGTCCTTGGAGGGTGAGATAAGGAAATTGGGTCTCAGGGACAGCAAGAAACCTTGGTCTTTTGGACTCCAAATCTCACACTCTTTCAACAATAGCAGACTCTGCCTCTTAGAAGGCAAAAGCATGAATGCATGTCAAGAGATCTGTTGTATTAGTCTGTTCTCATGCTGCTAATAAAGACGTACCTGAGACTGGATAAATTATAAAGGAAAGAGGTTTAATGGACTCACACTTCCACATGGCTCAGGGGCAGCATAATCATGGCAGAAGGCAAGGAGGAGCAAAGTCACATCTTACATCGTGGCAGGCAAGGGAGCATGTGTAGGGTAACTCCCCTTTATAAAACCTACAGATCTGTGAAACTTATTCACTATCACAAGAACAACATGGGAAAGACCTTCTCCCATGATTCAATTACCTCCCACCAGGTCCCTCCCATGACATGTGAGAATTATGGGAGCTACAATTTAAGATGAGATTTGGATGGGGACACAGCTAAATCATATCATCTATTGTGCTTCAGATTTAATATGCTGTGTGGGACACAGTTCAGGGGACAGTGAACTGACATAATATACTGTATGTGCTCCAGTTTGTGAGTCTAAAGAGAGGACTTCTTGTTGGGAAGGGCAATGGTTGCAAAACCATGTTGGGATAACACTTTCACGGAGATGTGCTGATGACCATCTAAGATCAAGGTTTGGTGCTCATGGAGCATTGCTTGGTGTCTAGTGGAAGAAAGTGTGTAGACATGAAGTCATTCCAAAGACAGCACCAAACTTTCCAATTCTGATGAGAGCTTGTCTAGTTACTCTTACTCACCTCCCTTCTTGGCTCTGGTTGGACAGAAAGAGAGCAAATGAAATTCTTGAGCCCTAGATCCACCTACAGGGTGGTCATTCTTACTTTAAGTCATGATAGCAATCACTACCATTCATAGGATATAATACTCTTCAACATGTGCCAAGGACTGTACTAGATGTTTTACATACCTAATCGCACTGACTTCTTAAGGAAGTAAGAATTACAATTATTCTCTTTGAAAGCTGAGAAACTGAAGTTCCAGAAGTTAGTCAAATATTATCAGGTCTCTCCAGCTACTGTCAGAATCAGCATTTGAACCCAGGACCAGCTGATTTTGAAGATTTTGCCCTTAAGCACAAGGATGCACTGTCTCACGAGAAAGATGGCTGAAAATTCTAGAAGACTAACCCTTTTCTGCAGCTTGGCAGGTGGATGGACTTTGCCTGGGGGACCTAGTTTGTTAGCCTGAAACTAGCCTCATAAATGTTTATTGATACCAGCTCATTACTTTTCATCGTATTAGTCCTGGGCTGACTAGAGAGAAACGTTCTCACCGTGAGAACAAGGTGAAAGGCAGAGAATGCCTTAGAAGTGAGCCATCAGTTTTCCAGATCCCCCTCTCCTTACGTCTCGGGTGAAAAGGACTGAAATTATCTTCTTCCTGCCTCCACCTACATGGTATTAAAGGTCCTGGCTGAATGGTCATCTCCCAGAGAGTCAAGTGTCAACCTTCTATCACACACAGATGCTGTCAGTATCAGCTAGGATGGATGCTAGATTTCTTGGTCAATTAAGCCTCCAAATATTAGACAGTAAAACCGCATCATTGATAGACAGTAAAGAGGAGAATGAAAAAACCTAACTTGCGATATATTTTAAAGAAAGACAGTGTGATTCACTCTAGAAAGAATTCTAATGGACAATAAACATATAAATAATATCATTGCACCAATAATCAATCGATGTACATTTTTAAAAGAATATCTTCTTTTTCTGCCAATAGAAATAGCAAAGATTTAAAAGAAATACATCATACACAGTAATAAAAAGGAACAAATTACTAACACACACAGCAACATAGATGAATCTCCAATGCATTATGCTAAGTGAAAGAAGCCAGGCTCAAAACCATGTGATTTTTATTTATGTGACATTCTGGAAGCAACAGAACTACAGGGCTAGGAGTGGGGAGAGGAGGTGGCTACAGAGGAGCCGGGGGGAATATGGGACTATTCTGTATCTTGATTATGGTGGTGATTCCCCAACTATATATATTTGTGAAAACTTGGAGAACTTGACACCAAAAGCAACAAACAAAAAAGAAAATCATTTTTGTCTGTAGGTAAATTATACTTCACTATTAAAATGGCAAAATTATTGCAATCTCAATTTCATAAAAAAGAAAACATTCTAGCAAGTCATATGCCAGACTTTTAATAGTTATTATATCTAGTGATGGGTTATGGATGTTATTGACTTTCTCTATCCACCTCCCTATACTGTATAAAATTCTTTATAGTTATCACATATTGTTTTGTTTACAGATGCTGAAAAAACAAAAGTATTTTCATGTTTATTAAAAAGGAAGAAAGAAGGATAATTCCCTGAGCTAATAAGTAGATAATAAGATATGTACCCTTATAGACCACTAGGAAAAGTTTGCCTTTATAATGCAGTGATACTCCTCAAAGGTACTGCAGTGTGTACGCTTTTTAGGTGTCCATAGTAGGAAAAGTAAAAGTGTTTGCACATGAGTATTCGTTAAGTTGTTTATGACAGAAAAAACTTTGAAGAATCCTAAATATCTAATGATAGAAGACTGGTTAAACGTGTTATGACATATCTATTCAGTAGTATACTTTGTAAACATTAATTATTAATATATGTAGATGATTTGATATGGAAATATGTTGAATGACAACAAAGCATATATATATTACATACATGTGCATACGAAAATTCCAGTTAGATATTTTCAAATATTAGCAGTTATCATATCCAGGTAATAACATATTTTCAGTGCATTATTTTCTAAATTTTTCCATTTTTTTAAAACCAAATAGTATGCTGTCAATTGTATACAAGTGCATGACCATAATATCACATTATTGGTGATATTATGTATACACATTTATTATATACACATGTTTTCTTCTTTATCCTTATTAAAGCTTTTTTGTCTCCAATTCTGTATTGTCTGATAAGACTACTGTTTCATCAGCTTTGTTTTAGTTAGTATTTGCCTGATGTTCATTCAGTTATGTTCAATCTTTAACATTTAACATATCTGTGCTGTTTTATTTTAAGTTGTGTTTTTTAATCCAATTTGATGGTTGCTGCCTTTAAGTAGATGACTTTAGTCTATTATGATTAACAATACATTTGGCCAGATGTGGTAGCTCATGCCTGTAATCCCGGCACTTTGGGAGGCTGAAGAGGAAGGATCACCTGAGGTCAGGAGTTCGAGACCAGCCTAGCCAACATGGCAAAACCCTATCTCTACTAAAAGTACAAAAAGTAGCCACATGGTGGTGCGTACTGGTAGTACCAGCTACTCGGGGCTGAGGCAGGAGAATCACTTGAACCTGGGAGGTGGAGGCTGCAGTGAGCCGAGATAGTGCCACTACACTCCAGCCTGGGCAACAGAGCAAGACTCTACCTCACAAACAAAACAAAACAAAACAAAACAAAACAAAACAAAAAGACCCAATCCATTTGAAGTTATTTCCACCAACTTACTTTTGTTTCATATTTACAATGCATTTCTGTTTTCTTTCTCCTCCCGCCCACCTCACCTACTTTCCTGTCTTCTGTTGCATTGTTATTATCATCTTCATTCTCTCTTTTTAAAATTTCCTCAGCTCCTTCAGGATTTAGCAATTGCCTCTTACTTTCTCAGTGGCTCCCCTTCTATGTTTAATATCCATATGTAGCTCTAACATCTTCTAACAAAACCAGAGGTTATTCTGTGACTTTATTTTCCTTTCACTGAAACCAAAGAACTTCATTAACTATCCGTGTATTTTCCTCACAATCTTCCTCTTCAGTGTTGTCCAGAATTTTAATTGCAGTTTAAAAAGTTTAATTACAGGTTTAAAACAACAGAATATTAGAGTACAGGTAATATTTAATGACACTGAACAACATTTCTTAACCAATTTTTGAGATTACTTGTTTTTCTTTTTTTCTGGTATTTTCATTCCTTCCCGCTGGACTTATGCCCCCCTTGGTGAATGAAGTATGTCCTTTAGTAGTTATTTCCATAAGGGCCTGTTAAAACTACATGCCTGGAAATATTTAATTTTGTTCTCATTCTTACTTTTTCTTCAATTTGTATGTTTTTGAGACAGGGTGTCTCACTGTGTTGCCCAGGCTGGAGTGCAGTGGTGCGATCATGGCTCACTGCAGCCTTGACCTCCTGGGCTCAATGGACCCTACTGCCTCAGCTTCCTATGTTGCTGGGATTACAGGCCACTGCATTCAGCCTGTTCTCACTCGTTAAACATAATATAGCTAGACATAAGATCTGTGTGCTCCATTATTTCTCTCGACATGTTGAAGGCATCACTCCATGGTTAGCTTGGGACAAGTCTGGTTTTTACTAGTTCACTCAGCACTTTAGTGCTCTCTGAAAACTAAGAGCTTTCATTAAATTAAGAAATTCTTAGTCATTGTCATTTCAAATATTACAACTTCACTGTATGCACCCTATTTTTTTCTTTTGAAACTCTTTTTCTAAGTCTTCTGAAGCTTCTCAGTGTATCATATTATTGAACTGATATTTTATATCTTTCATTTCTTTATTAATTGTCATGTTCTTGGTGGATTTCTCAATTCTATGTCATGTTTTTAAATGACTGTTCCCATCAAAAAGTATCCTGTGAAATGTGATTTATTTTCAGAATTTCTTGCTACTTCCTTCACACATCCTCCTTTCCTATTTTATTTCTGCCTATTTTATTTCACAATTATATTTTATTTCTTAGGTGGATAGCATGCTTTTTAAAAATCTCTTTAGTGACTCTAAGTATACTTATTTTAAAGTCATTTTCAGGCATGTCTGCTTTTGAAAATTTCACCTTGAATACATTCCTCTTCCAAATATTGATTTTGCCGGTTACTAGTTCTCCCGTATGTGTTTGAGAGTTTAGCCTGCAGGCTCATTTTGAGTGGCAATTTCTTGTTTTAAATTTTTTCTTTACTTAAGTCTATGAGCCTCTCTCCCCATTCAAATATTTTGTGTTTTTCTCTATCCAGGGCTCCAGCACCCTTATGCCTTCAGCCCAGGTCTAACTCTGGTAGCTTAGGGCAGTGCTTCTCCTATAATCTGTGTTAATACAGCAATTTGTTACTCTGTCCTTGAAGGACTGATGTTTCTGTAAAATTTGATAAAAATAAATTACCAAGAAAAATGACTATCTGTTCATATATCCCGGCCATATATATTACTATAAAAGCTATAAATGGCAAACAGTCCACAGGTGTGTCAGTTAGGGTACCACACAACACATTGAATTGGGGCTCCTGGCCAAAGGATATTGGGATTTTATGGACTCAGTCATGGGTTCAGCTGGTTTTGACTGCAGGTGCTTCTGTCTACCTTTCCAGGTAATCAGCTTTTGGAAACTACAGCCCCAGGAGCAGACGTTACTTTTCCTTCTCACCCTTCTTTTATGAGAAGGAGTATCCTACCCGAGTTCCTAATTTCAAAAAAATGAAACTGGTTTGTTTGGTTCTCAGCTTCACATGAGAAACCTCAGGGAAATCAAAATCACATGACACATACCAGCCGATGAGATGGGAGAAGAAATCTGGTCAGGGTTTCCTCTTGCTTAAAAAGAAGCATAAGAAGAAGACTTAGTCTTGCACTCTACATAAGAATGTTGATATAAGGACATATGAGGTGTATGTGAGGTGTAGCAGCAGCTATTTTGTGACCATGAAGGAGTCAAGCCGAAGACAAAGCCAACATACAAAGGAAGGCAGTGCTGAAAAATAAAGAGAATTCAGGCCCCTGATGCTGATCAGTCACTGAATTAGTCAAGCCAAAAGTCATCCTCCTTCATTACTTCTCTTACCAGGTATAAAGAATGTGCTTATTATTCTAACCGGTACATCTATTATTGCTATGTGTTGAGACTAGAAGTATGTAGTGTGAACCCATATTACCTTCTTAACTTCAAATCGCTCTCATTACTGTCATAATTTTTAGGCTAATTCATGGTAATATTTTCAAGCACAGGAAGTAACTTGGAATTAGCTTTAAAATATTTGCAGATACTTTTGGAAAATTGCTTTATGAATTGATAAGAATATTTTCCGGTTAGTATATTTAGTTTGATTGGTAAATGGGAATTCCTGAGGTGTCCAACATTTTAGCCAACATTTATTCAGTGTCTGTTAAATCTCATACCTTGTAATGGAAGCCATGAGGGTCATTGCAGAAAGATAGGATCTTTCCTAAGGAATCTAACTAGGAGACAAACCTTACAAAGACAGTATACCATTTAGAGGGATCTGTCTAAATAAGGAAGATGAACAGCAAATTATGTAGGGGGTCAGAAAAAAAAACAGCAGATTTATGTAAACATTCTCAATGGATGCTTATTTACATTGATAGTTCGGTTACTAACTTCTTTCTCTACTGATCAAGCATAAACCCAGCCCATGCCCATTCTTCAATAAATGTTGAACAAGGTAGAACAGCCTGTTGGAGATGTTCTCTCTATAATTAGATGAACTGGAGAATTATTTCCAACTAGTTTCAAAATCTCTAGTTCGCATGTCTTTGAATGTCAGTGAAGCAGTTATCAAATTTGAAGAAATATTCCTTAGGGTAGTATGTTCATTAAATGTGTAACTTTGTCAGAGTGCCACCGCATTAAAGAGTTTTTTACAACCAAGTGGTGAGAAAAGTACCTTTGGAATAGTTGCTCACTGACAACATATAAAGTGAAAATTGCATGTGTTCTCAAATCTTTACACGTTTCTCCGACTGATCATTGGCTCCTTCGAAGGCTGGAGATTTGTGTGTAGCATGCCTGCAGGCTACATATGTTAAAAGTTAACAGGAAAATGTGTACCAGAAATCAGATGGAAGATTCTCTTAGATCTGTTCTTCAGTGTGCCTGCTTATTGAGCCAGATTATTAGTGGTTTCTTTACAGCTGAAAATGGAGCAGCAACCGAGTGTTTGTGTGAAGAGCTGACACATGCGATGGTTAGTTGTCAAAATCAATACCTATATTTCCATTTTATCCATGCTAATTGCAGTGTAGTTTGATTCTTTTTTAATTTTTTAGGAAATTTGTGTTTTATTCTTTTCAAGTTGGAATAGAAAAAATAAATATATGGGAAGTGACACATAAGATAAATGTCTACCTAATGTAGAAGCAGAATTGTATTTTAAGTCAAATATCTTTATAACAAAGATATTTCCAAGCCCCAGTCAATAGCTGCTTGATTTTCAGCAGCCTTTACTGCATCAGAAAGCAGAAAACAAGCAAAGCATTCTCCCGAAGATCTGTGCGATAGAAGCCAAGCTGTCGGCTACTTGTCTGATCAATTACCTCTGTTTGCTCAGCAAAGCCAACGTGTACTTTTGGCTCTATCAACAGGGATGCCAAGACTGGAAGCAACTGGACAAGAGAACAAATAAGGAAAATAACAGCCCACACAGGCCATGATACAGAGAAAAGGATTTTTTAAAGAATTGGTAAACTGGCAGGAGTGGTAATTGGTACAGCCATGTCAAAGGGTAATTAAGTTGAACATATCTTCTAAAATGAAAAGCGGGCTTGCCCTATAGTCCAGAAATTCACTTCTCAATATCTATCCTAGAAAAATGCATGTGCACAAAAAGCACATGTAAGATGTTCATTGTAACATAGCTTGTATTAGATAAAAAATAAATAGCAAGTTAAGCGTCCATCAACAGGTTAAATAAGCCATGATACATATGTAGTTGCTAAATATAATGAAGGGAATCTGAATTTGTCAACATAGGGTCTTCTTTAAGACACAAGGCTGGGTGGGGAAAAAAACACGTTTTTGAGTAATAGATACAGCTGAACACTGTATATTAAATCAATTGATCATAAAACAATACTCTTTATTTTCCAAAAGTACTTTATTTTCCAGAAGTTCTCTATATGCAAATCATAGAAGAAGACTTGGATGTTTACATCTCAAATTGGTAACAGTGACTACCTCTGTGGAGATGAGAGGAGACCAGAGTCGAAAAGAAGGGATTTTAAAGAGGCATTATGCATTTATTTGTAAGGTTTTCCTTTATACAGATAAAAGCTTAATTTTTATACATATTTCACATATTAGTAATAAAATTAAAATAGATAAACAAATGAAAAGCAGTGTAACTCTGTGTGGTTTAAATTTAAACCTATTCTATACACTTTAAGCAAAGTCCTTTGGTTAAAGTCCTTTGGAGTTCTGATTCCTTGAGTTGACGTCATGATTCTGGGCTTTGAGGATTCTTAGAAAGAGGAAATAGTGATATGGGGAAAGCCTCTTCCCTCTCCCCTTTTCATTTCTGTATAAGCACAAAATCAAACTAGAGTGGCCTCCTGAGCTCTGCTTCATCAGTACCACTTGGCTTGGAGCCAACTCTGTCATATCCCACAGTGCTTCAACACTCTCCTCATGTCTCCTAAGTCAGCAATGGATTCTTGAAACATCCTTTGATGTATTGAGATGGAACAGAGATGATGCATAGGCCACACCAACAAAAAATGTCAAGGAAAGTTGGATGGACCAAAGGTCCATGGGCTATACTCGAAACCCTCTAGTTTCCTCATGGGAGATCTTGCCAACTGGTTACAAATGTACTGGCAAGAGACCCAAGTGAAATATGGAATAATTAAGAGTTATGGCCAGAGGGGAGTTCTGTTTCTCTTAGAGTTGGTGATATTACTGGTGCCATGTTGCTTCTGCAAGGGAAGGGATGTCTGAAAATGGAGCCAAATACAGCAGAAAAGGGAGACATGGTGAAGGAGAATCATTCTTGATAGAGCTAATTTGCTCTTCTGGATTTAACCATACCTTAGTATGGCCTTTTAAATTATGTGCACCAGGCCCGGCACGGTGGTTCACACCTGTAATCCCAGCACTTTGGGAGGCTGAGGTGGGTGGATCATGAGATCAGGACTTCGAGACTGGCCTGACCAACAAGGTGAAACTTTGTCTCTACTAAAAATAGAAAAATTAGCCGGGTATGGTGGCATGCGCCTATAATCCCAGCTACTCAGGAGGCTAAGGCAGGAGAATCGTTTGAACCCGGGAGTTGGAGGTTGCAGTGAATGGAGATCGCGCCACTGCACTCCAGCCTGGGTGACAGAGCGAGACTCCATCTTAAAATAAATAAATAAATAAATAAATAATGTATACCAATAAAAATCACTGTTATTCCTTTGTCCCTGGATATGTCCTGTCTAATACTTTCCTCCCACTGAGGCCAGATTATAGCTCTTTGAAGGCTGATGATATGGAGAGTGGAAAGTGAGGGCCACTCTCACTTTCTTCATCTTGATTTGGTGGTGAGTATAAACCAAGCTGTTGATCTCCAAGGATTGGAAGCAGAAGAAACTCATTTTGGGGAGGGGCAGTCGTCAGAATCAGAAGGCTGCTCAGAGAAGAGCTCTCAACAGAGCTGTGGAATACCCTTCTCCGCACAGCTGGAAAAGCTAAAGTGTGGAACATCCACACCCAGATAGATCCCCAGGAAGCCAAAGTAGATCATGCTTTGTAGCAGATTTGCATTTATTCCAAGAGGACCTGTGCTCCTCCTCCAGAACTTCAGTTCATCTCCTTTGCTTAATAAAAGTCTTCTGTTACCTTGGGCAGGCACATTCTACTTCTGAAGACATTTTCACACATAGTATTTACATGTGATCCTCAAAGCCAGTCTATAAAGGAGTCTGCTATGGAATGAAAATCTCCCCTTTACAAATAAAGAAACTGATGCCCAGTGGATTTTCTAAAGTCCCTGCTTAAAACTCTCCCATGGCTGCATTAGAACGGCATCTACATACTTGTTCCCAGCCTCCTGGGCTTTTCCTGATCTGGCCTTTGTCTGCCCTTCCTTCCTCTCACTACCCCTCTTACTCCAACCTCACTAGAGAAGCAACCCTTCCACTCACCTCTGCACCAGCAGTGGCTGATTCATTGTCTTGTACTTTTCTCTTGTGATCTTCACATGACTGGCTCTTCCTCATCTTCCAGGTCTCAAATCAAATATTATTTTCTCGGATGCTTCCGTGCAACCCTCCCCAAAGTAGTCTTCACCACTACCTTATATAACATCACTCTTTTTATTTCCTTTATAGCTCTCACCTGCTCTGATTACATCTTATTCTTGCTGTTATTGCAATTGTTGACTGGTTTATTGGTTAGGGTTCTGCTAGAGAAATAGAACCATAGAATATAGAATATATATGTAACAGTATGTATATATAGAGAGAGACAGAGAAAGTGTGTGTGTATATATACTGTTATGAATATACGTATAGAGACATATATACATATGGAGAGAGATTTATTTCAAGGAATTGACTTATGTGATCATGTATAGATACATATATATACATATGGAGAGAGGTTTATTTCAAGGAATTGACTTCTGTGATTGTGGGGGCTGGCAAGTCCAAAGTCTGTAGGGCAGGTCAGTCAGCTGGAAATCCTTGAGCAGGAGCTGACACTGCAGTCCACAGGCTGATTTTCTTCTTCCTCGGGAAAACCTCAGTTTTGCTATTGAGGTCTTTCAACTGATTAGATGAGGCCCACCCAGACTGTTAAGAATAATCTCCTTTATATAAAGTCAATTGATTGCAGATGTTTACTACATCTACCAAATATCTTCATAGCAACACCTAGATTAGTGTTTAATTAAATAACTGGATCCTGTAGCCAAGTTGATGCATAAAGCTGACCATCAGAACTGGTTTCTTCCTCATCTTTCTTCTCCCATAAGAAAGGAGATTTCATGTGGAGAGAGGTCTATGTTTTGTTCACTGGTGTATCCCTAGGCCCTTGTATTACTGAGTGAGTGACCAGGCAGATTTCTTCCTTCAAGTGGTTCAGATAAGCCAAGGTCACAGCTCAAGGGGGCCACAAGATGGCAACTGCTGGAGGGTGCCAGAGTAGCTGCCCACTTATCCCTAACTCACCAGAAGCCGAGACTTGGTGCCAGAGGTCTCCAATCAGTGATCAGTAGCCCTGACCATTGCCATGTGGGTCCTTCCTACCTTCAATGAGAGTGAGTAACCATGCCCCTCTACCCTCCCAGCTTTGCACCCCACAGCCTCACTCAAGAAGTTATCTCAAGACAAAGTCAGAACTTCCCAGAAAGCCTGCCATGGTGGAGTCCTGAGAGCAGCCTTTGAAAACAACATGCCATGGACTCAGGCTGATTCAGGGAGTTAACGCATCTGAAGCTGCGCCTTAGATGGAGCGAGGCCAGCTGCCCTTTCAAACAGGGCATTAAAGAATAGTGTTTACCCAGTGTTCTTCTGTCCTTCATAGTGGCAGGTGGCACCACTGAGCCCCTTCAGGGGACTCTCTCTGCAGTATGCGGGGAGTCAAGAGAGGGATACGCCCAGCTGAGGCAGGCATGGGCATCTTCATCATTTTAAATACATCTTATACTATTATTATATACTTATTTATGTGTGTTTATTTCTTATACATCTGCCCCATTAGAATGTGAACACTTTTAGAACAGGAATCTCCCTGAACATCCTATCAGTTAGAACAGTGCTTGGTCTTAGAAAACGCTCAACTGATATTTGAAGAATGAGGGAAGGAAAGAAGGAAGGAATGAAGGAAAGAGGGAAGGAAGGAAGGAAGGAAGGAAGGAAGGAAGGAAGGAAGGAAGGAAGGAAGGAAGGAAGGAAGGAAAGAAGGAAGGAGAGGGGAAGGAAGGAAGGAGAGAGGGAAAGGAAGGAAGGAAGGAAGGAAGAAGGGAGGGAGGGAGGGAGGGAGGGAAGCAAGGAGGAAAAAGAAAGCAAGGCTGGAGAAAAAACAAGGAGAGCAGAAAGTAATTTATTATCATTCCCTGAACCAGCCTTAGAGGCTTAGTTAGAGGTTCCTGAAATCTGGGTTCTGGAGGTTGGAGGGGTTAAGCAGCAGGTTAGCTTTGGATCCCTCATCTAGGGTTTTCTACCCTCTGGTACTGGGTCAACATATTTTCATGGTGCTGCAACGTGGCCAGAATCACTGAGAGTTAACTGAGCACTACCTCAGCACTAAGTTTTTGTTTGTTTGTTTGTTTGCTTGTTTGTTTTGGAAACAGGGCCTTGCTCTGTCACCCAGGCTGTAGTGGTGGTGATGTGATCATTCATATCTCACTGCAGCCTCAAACTCCTGGGCTCCAGTGATCCTCTTACCTCAGCCTCCTGAGTAGCTGAGACCACAGGCACAGGCCATTGCACCCAGCTGGTCAGTGGATTTCACAATGCATTGTGGATGTTGTGGTCATTTGCTTTTCATCCTGGAGGTCAGAGATAAATTGGTGACACTGATTCTGAATGGGAAATGAAAGAGGGTGCCCGGAAAAGGGGAAGTAAAGGAGTAGTTTTACCAGCCACAGTTCTGCACCAGTGATTTTTGGGCGAACTGCTTTCCTCTCTGTGCCTGGAATCCTACCTTCAAAATTAAGGGGATGAAGACAATCAGTAGTACTTGGGCTTTATTTTTAAACTGTGGAGTCATAGAAGGAACCCCAATATATTAAAAAAGAACAAAAGTATAATTTAGTTTTCATGTATATTATAGTATTTTCAAACGTATAGCATTTACTTATATTAATAAGAACAGTAATACCCCTGAGAGTAAACCAAACGTTGAAATCTATGGTAATGGAAGAAAGAGCCAACTTTATATTTGCTATCATCATGTAATTTATTTTTGAATTTTGTTTTCATGCAAAACAAGGAGATTTTCACAGAAAAGCAATTTCAGACAGTAAATGCTTATTTTTTCAATTTCATAATCTTCAGTTTAACCAAAACGGCAACTTAAGCCTTATTCTGAGTCTTCAGAGATGTAACTTAGCCTGACAATACAATTTCACATGTCTAGGGTCACCAATAGGCTAAAGTATATTTTATTAGCTTATGAGCAGCTGATTGTTTCTTAATTTCCACAGTATGGTTAATAAATATTCAAAAGAATGTGTTTGGGTCCCCTGAAGCATCTCCAAGTAAACAATCTGAACATCATTAAGCTAGAGGATTTATAAAAGTTCCTCTAGTTCTAAATGGCACTCAATCTGAGTATGTATATATAAATGCAGTGGCTTGGTCATAGCTCACTACAACCTCGAACTCCTGGGCTCAGGTGATCCTCCCTCTTCAGCCTCTCCTAGGACTGCAGCTATGTGCCATTATGCCTGGCTAAATTTTTATTTTTTATTTTTTATTTTTGAGACAGGAGTCTTGCTATGTTGCCCAGGCTGGTCTCGAACTCCTGACCTCAGGCAATCCTCCCACCTCAGCCTCCCAAAGTTCTGGGATTACAAGCCTGAGCCATCACACCTGGCCTGATTATGTATTTATTGAGGAGAGACTGTGTGCTAGTGCCCAGAGACAAAGGTGACTACAACACAAACAACCCTTTGTATATACAGCTTAACTCCACAGGTAATTTTCAGCACTTTTCACTGTAAGGTAAGTGTTTTCACATATTATTTTCCCTCATCTCCCAAAATAAATATGTAATGTACACACCATCATGTCCTCATTGTATAAATGGGGAAACAGAGGCTTAGAGAAGTTAAGAATTTTTCCAAGGGCAACAGCTAGTAAATGGCACTGCTGGGCCTCAAATTCGCAAGAGTCCACTGTGGATTTCTTGCTCTTAACCATTTGGCAACATTTTCTGAGTCTGCCAAAAACCTGCTTCAGTGCAGACATGGCTCTGGCCCCTTGCTCCTCTGGGAGGAAGGTGGGGTGGCGCACCAGACCCAGGAGGGCGGTGACTGACTCCTGCAGGCCCCGCTCCTCTGGTTTGCGCTGATAGTGCTGCTCTCCTCCCAGCTCAGCAGCCAACCCCACCCCCACCCTACCCGAGCTGCTGGCAAGGCTGCCAGGTTTCCCGGGCAGGGAAGAAGAAAGCCTCCCATTAGCAGGAGGCTGCGGTTCGGAGCGTCCCTGGGACGAGAAGCATCTGTTGCTGCTCCCCATTGTTCCAGCTGAGAGCACGCTAATTGTCCCCTCCAAAGTTGGGCTGCCGTCTCTTGCCAGAGGGAAATTATGGACCCTTTTTCAGCAGGCGCTGTCCTTTCCGCAGCTGTCAGCTGAATGGCCCCAGGAGGAACAGACTGATTCGGAGGGTGGGGGGAAGTCCATCTTGCATCGTGATCCACGCGAAGGAAAGTCCGCACAGACCTGAGAGGAAGCAGCGCACCCAGCAGACGGACTCCACCCAAGAACACACAGGCCGAGGGACAATGACCTTTCTTGAGCATCCATATGATTCCACGGCCTGTGGGATGGTTTGCACTGCTGCTGTTGGATCATTCAGGAGCTTGAATGCGGGCAGCATTTTGGAGTAAAAAAAGTAGAACATGCTTGGGAATCAGACTAGGCTGGGTTCAAATCTGAGCGCTGCCACTCATTAACCACGACCTTGAGCAAATCACTGTCACTTATCCACCTTGCAGGGCAACTGGGAGGAATCCAGAAGCCAATAAATAACTATGAAATAGCTAGCACAGGCTGGCATAGAGCAGGTGCTTGATACGGATGACTTTTTGTTATCATTATTACTATTATTATAATACTGCATTGAAACACACGAGTGAAGACAGCCCACATACAGGAGGGTCTCATAAGTAAAGAAGTAAGAACATCATTCACATATTAAAAAAATATTTTAAGTTACCTGTTAGGTTGCAGGTACTACGTAGGCAGCTAAATCCCCAGAGAGACCTGGGTCTACTTGGAAGTCAAGCAAGATGGATGTCCTGAACAGGAGCTGGAGAAACAGCTGTTTTATAATGAAAAGGGCCCCCGGCAGAAGGAAGAGCTTGGTCAAAAACCCAGAGATGAGAGGAGCAAGGAATGCTTCATTTGAGGATCTGAAAGTAGCCCAGTGCTGTCAGAACTCAGAAACTAAGTGCTGGGGAGGATCAATAATAAAATAGATAATTAATAATGGAAAGACATCACCCTTAGCCCTGGTCTTCTGGCTAGAGTCTGCCATAGAGTCTATGGCAATGACTGAGATACCTCACTTCACGTGGGATGTACAAGGGCAGAATGGTGAGGATGAGACACAAGGAAGGTTTGAGGCAATGCCGCATACACGTTAGTGCATTGACTACCACTTTGTAATGCACCACGAAGTGACATGGCAGACTGTCCCCGGGCTACAAGGAGGGACTGCACACTGGGGCAGTTCCCGGGAGACAAGAAGAAGGGAGATTTATCTGCCCAGCTGTTTCTCCCATTTCCCATTGGTAAAGATTCACTGCTTTCAGGTTGTTTCCTCTGTCCCCACAGTGGCCACTCAGAGAGTCATCTCTCTCCCCAGGATGCAGTATTGTGTGCCAGTCTGAAAGAGGAGGCAGAACCCAGCACACTAGGGTGAAGACCAAGAGACAGCAAGCAGGAGGCAGGCGAGGGCATCTGCAGGGATATTCAAAGCCTGTGTGCTGGCTCGGGGGAGCATGGATTCCAGAGAGGAAGGGGAGGAGCATCGTCTTTATTGATTGCTATAGCACAGGCTGCTGGTGTTCACTCATGTGCCATTCTCCCTTCTTCTATTCAGCTAAACTATATTTCCCATATCCCCACCTCTACCCATTGCATTTAAGTAGGAGCCTGTGACTGATTCTGGCCATGAACCATAAGCAAAAATGATGTATGCAGCATGTTCAGGGCTGGCCGGAATGCCTCCTGCAGTCTCTTCCACTGTCTTTTACTCTCTTGTCCTCCAAGGCTATAGAAGACAGCCTGGGGCCAAGCATGGTGGGTCATGCCTATAATCTCAACACTTTGGGAGGCTGAGGCAGGAGGATCACCTGAGGTCAGTTCAAAGACCAGTCATGGTGAAACCCTGTCTATCCTAAAAATCCAAAATTAGCCAGGCATGGTGGCACAAGCCTGTAATCTCAGCTACTTAGGAGGCTGAGGCAGGAGAATTGCTTGAACCCGGGAGGTTACAGTGAGCCGAGATCGCACCACTGCACTCCAGCCTGGGCGATGAGCAAAATTCCATCTCAAAAAAAAAAAAAAGAAGAAGAAGAAGACAGCTTGGGAGAGTCACAAGGTAGAAACCTGGCTCCTCAAGTCACCCCCTGGAAGACAGTCATTCTGAAGAGCTTCCCACTAGAAACACCCTCACTAGACTTTAAGTAAATGAGTAATAAACTTAGATGGTCTTGAGGCGCTGAGCTAAGGGGTCACTGGCTACATGAAATAGCATCACTGTGTCCTAATGGATACCTGAGCCCATGGTGCTCCACAGGTACTGTGCTAGGTTAGCCCAAGTCAACCTCACGACAACCCCAAAAGAGGGAATTAGTATCCCTATTTTACAAGTGAGTAAATGAGATTCAGAGAGATTGTCACTTGGCCAAGGTCACAGCAAGTAAAGGAGGAGTTTGGATACAAACCCAACCCTGGCTTTCTCTTTCCACTGAGTCATTCTGCTTGCTCCCCTGGAGTGGGGAGTGATGTGGGAAGAGAGAGGAGGAAGACACACATTTCTGGCTTTGAGTGGGCTAGCCCAACCCTGCGGGGGAGTCCAGACGCTGGTTTCATCCTCATTCCTGCTCCAGAAAAACACCAGAGTCAACTGCCAGAGAGAGAAACTCCGGAGAAATTAGTAGGAATGACTCGGTCACTCAGAGTCCCCTCTTTTATGCTTCGTGGGACAGAGTGATGGAGAAATTGGGAGGAGACTCATAATTAGCAATCACAGGGGTTAAATTAAAAAGAAAGAAAAAACACCACTTAACCAGTCAATGAAATTAGATAAAATTATCTGCTAGTATTTATACAAAGATCTAATGCTGCCCTCCACAATAAAGGCTCTATATGGCTTGCAAGATACAGTAAAATTAATTGTATATTGGGCTGCCAGGCACTGTTAGAATGGTGTGTTTATTTAAGCAGTCCCAGAGCTTCAAACATTGAGTTGTAAAGGCCCAGTCGCAGTGAGGGGCTTGAGGAAGAGAAGCTCAGGTCCTTGCATTCTCCCTGGGGCTGAGTAACCAGGAGCTTTTATGGTTTTATATTCTGTTGGGTGTTTTTCCTTTAACAGCCCTTCCTGACAACACCTGGCAGAGCCCTGAATGTGAATAGATGGGATCTGTCTCTGAGTTTTTGCTCCATAGCAAGTCAGAAGGGAATTAGAAATGACTGTCTTTACTTAAAAACTGCATGAGGACAGTCTCTATATATAGGGATTCAGACTGGATAAAGGATGTCAGGTTCAAGTTCCTTGAAGAAAAGACAAAAATGAGTTTGAGCACGCTTGACTAGGAGAAATTAGGACACTGTGAAGAGATGGCTCCCTGTTCACCAGAGGTAGTTCTGGTTGTTGCTAGGAAGCTGCTTCCCAGGCAGGGCTATGTTTTCCTGTCTCCCTGGCACCGAGGTGGGGCTGTGGAATGTCACCAATGGGATGTGAGCAGAGGTCCCAGGTGACTCTTTCAGACCAAAGAACTTGAGAAGCAGAAGTGCCTGCAATCCCCTTCCTTTTTTCCTTCTGCTAGCTTCCTGTGGAAGAGCACAGTCACCTGGAAGTTGCATGTTAAAGATCACAGTGCCACAAAATAAAAGGAGCCTGAATCCCCGAATCACCATCTGGAGACGAGCTAATGGCCAGTTAGGAAGATCTGTTTCAGAATTAAAGTGAGTGTAAAGTAAACTTCTATTACGTTTATGCCATTATATTTTGAGGATTTCTTTAAGAGCAGCTAGTATTAAACCAATACAGTAACATTAAGTCCTAAGACTGAGGAAGATTACCTTCTTTTTACATACATTAATGTGTAGCAAATATATTGCTGCTTTCCCCTACTAAGCCCACTGGAAATGTTGTTAGTAGATTATAACATTTTTTACCATTCTTTCTGTGGCCTCAGAACCCTTCTTAACATTGTAATTATTACTAATTTATTATGAGTTCCATGAAGATGTAACTGAGAATAATACCTATTCTGACACAACTGTAAATTTATTGGGACAGGTGTTTACAAATCTCTTATGCAGCACATCATCAAAACAGGGCAGCAGCTCAAAAATGTTGCTGAATGAGTGAATTAATTAATTAGTTAAAGTATAGGTGTTCTGCAAAGATCTTATTCTGATATATTTGCAACCTTCCCCGGGTCAGAGAACTGCTAAAACATGGGAACTGATAATTATCAGAATAATTAAACTCAGGTATTAAGACTTCTAGTGGACTTGATGGAGACTTCCTAGAATGGTAGGTCTGTAGTCACTGATGATCTCTCACACTTTACTTAACCTTGCCTCTACAGAAAAAGCAATCCAAACTGTTCAGATCTGCTTTGAGATCCAGTGTCAGAAGACATGAGGGGGAAAACCCCTCTATTGTTTGAGTGGTGTCTTGAATGTCATAGCTAGTTAGACTGTTTAACTAGAGTCCTCCAAGAATATATGTACACAACAGTGCTGACGGTCATCCCTCTCCTTTGTAAAGCACCAACTGCAGTAGCTGGACTCTTGCATCCATAATCTCATTTGATTATTTTATTTATTTAAGTAAAGAAAACAAAAGGAAATACACCCATTTAACAGATGAAGGGAGAATCCCAGAGGGGATGTGACTTGATAACATCACAGAATATTAAAGACAAGTTCAGGTTCAGAGCCCCCACTTTTTCATTTGTTCATTCAGCTAATATTCAATGAGTACTTATTGGTCAGGCACCTACTACCCCCGGGTCTCACTTAATGCATCAAAATGCCATGCTTCCACAGTACAGATGGATATTTCATCACACACTCTCGTGTTTGGCATTTTATGAAGTACAGTCCTTTCCCTTCCCTTTCTTCCTTTAACTAGTGCAAGGAAAGCAAGCAAATTTGATCTGAGCCTTGATCCGCCCCTACTTTTTCTTACCGCAAAGAACACCATATGCTGAAAGGGTCTATCTAAGCACAATCCTGTTACTATTGCAGGAGGCATTAAATAATTAAATTAATTTATCAGATTATTAGGAACAAAGCTGTAGGAAGGATGTCACATGGGAAGAAAGCACTGAATCCTGCTTCTAGAAATATGCACAGTTTTGAATGTGCCTGGAAATAACGAAGAGGTGGTCTAAATTCAAGAACTGGACGGTCTTTGGCGGGCCCCTAAGAGTCTGGAAGTGTTCTCTCAGTGCCTTAGCCTAGGTTTCAGATTTACAATTTGAAAAATGCAGCTGTCAGTTCAGAGCCTACATCCATACACACCACAGTCCAGCTTTTCTGGCTACAAGCTGTTGTGGTCTCTGAGATAAACATGGGACAATCCCACGTGGAACCGGCCACTTGGTCACTTCCCCTGACTTTAGGACACTCTGATTCAGATGCTGACTTACAGCCTAGACTATTCTCATCAATACAAGAAAGTAGGGAGCTGAGGATGTCCACTGGGGGCCATTCCTTCAAGCACTGTGACACTCACAGAAGCGCCAATTCCTTGAGTGATCCCTAGAGAAACAGAAATTCTCCTGGAAGAAGCATGATGGCATTGTGAGTTGAAAGCTAACTGTCACAGAAAAATAAGAGTTTAGAGATCTTGGAGCCTATAATACCTTTAAAAAAAAATCCTTAGAGAATTTTCTTTTACGGCTCTCCAAGATTGCTTATCCAACCTCGTTTCCCCCCCACTACCCTGAAAGTACTCTTTATTCCCCTCCTCATAAACCCCTAACCATACCATTTTTATTCCTTCTTCCCCAAGTTTGCATAAACTGTCTGAAAAGCATTTTTCCCATCTATCTGTCGAAGCAAGTCCTACTCAGTCTTCTAAGGCAGTTTCAACTTTGGCATGGAATCACTTCTTTCCCCTAAACTTTCTATAACCTGGAGACAGGGGTCCACACTACCACATTCATTATCTCCCTGTGTTTATCATTGTTTCATGATTTAAAAAAACACACACACTCCTTCTCCAATAATGCCACAAGTTCCTTTGGGAAGCATGGTCTTTGAATTTGCAGCCCACCTGTGTGTAGCCTCTTTCTTTTTCTTTTTTTTTTTTTTTGAGACAGAGTCTTGCTTTGTCACCCAGGCTGGAGTGCAGTGGCCGGATCTCAGCTCACTGCAAGCTCCACCTCCCGGGTTTACGCCATTCTCCTACCTCAGCCTCCCGAGCAGCTGAGATTACAGGCACCCGCCACCTCGTCTGGCTAGTTTTGTTTTCGTTTTTTGGGGGGTTTTTTTGTATTTTTTAGTAGAGACGGGGTTTCACTGTGTTAGCCAGGATGGTCTCGATCTCCTGACCTTGTAATCCGCCCGTCTCGGCCTCCCAAAATGCTGGGATTACAGGCTTGAGCCACCGCGCCCGGCCGTAGCCTCTTTCTAAGGACTTTGAAAAGTTATCGGGAGAGGA
This sequence comes from Chlorocebus sabaeus, assembly GCF_047675955.1. Lineage (NCBI taxonomy): Eukaryota > Metazoa > Chordata > Mammalia > Primates > Cercopithecidae > Chlorocebus > Chlorocebus sabaeus. Next base: position 48,478,638 of record NC_132908.1, on the reverse strand, counting down.
GAGGCTAATTTGCTTGCTTTCTCTTAGGCCACCCCATTCACAAGGATGTCACCATTATTAGTTCCCTGACCTATGTGCAGGGATGCCCGGGAGAATTGTATTGTGTGTTATCTTATCTCCTTTCTGAGATTATAAGCATTGTGCAAAACAGGCAATGTGTCTTACAACCTTTGAGGGCATAAACTAAATACCAATTTTTTAAATAAATTTAATGTTGCTGTTTTTGCTGTTGTTTTTTGAGCAATGCATGTGGCCTGTGTCCTCACAGGCCTCTATTATTAGAGGCTATATTCTAAAGAGTTCATCCAAATTTTGGATTTAAGTGAGTTTGCCGTCTGCTATGTATGGTTTTCAATACAAAACTTCTTGAGTATGGGACAATCTGTACAATTCTCCTAGGCATCCCTGCACACAGGTCACTAAAAATGGTGGCATCCTTGGAGACAGAGTGGCTTAAGAGAAAGCAAAGAAACTCAACCTCCTCCTTGTTCAGTAACTTTTCGAAGTCCTAAGGAAGAGGCTACACACAGGTAGGTTCCAAATTCAAAGGCCAGGCTTCCCAAAGGAGCGTGCAGGACTATTGAGGAAGGAACATAAATTATGGCAGTAGGTGGCATTTGTGCCTGCTGTACCCACCAACTTATAAAGGGACCTTAATCAATTGCCCCAGTCCTCTCACGCCTCAGGCTGGCTGAGGGCCAGGCAGACCTCCAACATGAAACCCAGCAAATGTGATCTGGGCCTTGCTCTGCCCCCACCTTTTTCCTCCCTCAAAGAGGATTCTGGTGCCAGCACCATATGTTGAAAGGGCCCAAGCACGATCCTATTACCATTGCAGGAGGCATTAAATAATTACATTAATTTACCTAAATATGGAAAAAAAATCTTTACAAATCAGGGACACTTGGCAGATTTTCCAGCTGCACATTTTTTTGCTTGGCACAGCATACTGTCCTGTTGGGTTCCCATTGCTACTTGGAGTGTTTCCTTTAATTGTGGGGCTCATGCCTTCTCTTGTTCTGTTTAATTTTCTCGGAGCTGGTTCCACATTCCGGCTACAAACATATTATAGGGAAAAAAAAATGCCCACAAAAGTATGGATTGTGCTTGAGTGTACCCTAAGGGAGAGTACATAAAAATAGTAATTTCTTGTATATGAAACCTTCCATCGGGCAGTCTTTCACTAGATTGCTTTGCAAAAAGTAAAAGGTTGAAGGGGTGGAAAGAGGGAAAAGGGCAAAGGAAGGAAAGAAATAAAACTAGGAGAGCAGAAAGGGGTTATACAGTGGAGTGTGAGTGAGCACACATTGGAATTCCATGTGTATGAGGATGGTGAACTAGACTCGTGTTTGCTGGACTTGTAACGGAAAGCTCCACCAAAGAAAAGTCTGCATTTTCAGGGTCAACACTTGCTGTTAACTATCTCTGGTCAGTGTTTTCACTGCCAAGGCTTGTTGTATCTAAATCGCAGACCTCCTGTCATGAAATTTGAGGGCTGAAGTGCAGATAATATTCACGGAGACCCCACTTCCCTGACTCAGCATGTCCTCACAGGAAAGCCACAGAGAGTGACTGCCACCCACACAGCCCAACTTCAGAGGCCGAGGAAAGGGAGGCCCTGGCCTCTTACAAGTTCACCTGACCAGAGACTGCCTGGTATTCCCTTCCTTGGGATAAGGACTTATAGCGGATGCTTCTTAAATCCTCTGTGTCTTGTTTTAAGTCTACTGAAGACCAATATTATTATTATTATTATTATTAGTAGTAGTAGTAGTAGTAGTAGTAGTAGTAGTAGTATTTTGTATTACAGCGCTTGGATGTCTCAGTAAGGTTAGGTTGCTGGATTACATTTCTAAGTACTTCCTCTTTATTTCTAGCCTTGCCTCATCATGGAGAGGTAGCAGGCAGTGAATGAGCATCATTCTGTGGCCTACACCTTGAGTCACTCAGTTCTAGACGCAGGGAGATGAGATCCAGCTAAACTGGCCCCTTCCAAGAAAGGGTGCCCAGGGACTTGCACTGACAGTGGGGGTAGATGATAACTGTCACATCACACAGAAGAAGCAGCTGGGACCCCGGAGACGAACCTTCCCAGCTCCCAGAGTTTCCAGAGCATCCATTGAGCCTGCAAATAGCATTGGTGACTGGTCTTCTGCCATTGTCTCTGAGGTCTGTGGGCCAGGGTAGCTGGAAAGGGCTAAGCATTCTTTTCTAAGGCAGTGTGTCTTGCCTTGGTAATAATAGACAGATAAGACTTTAATGAAAATATATTAGAGGAAGCAAAGAAGTGTGATTTTTTAAGTTCTTACTTCCCTTCCCAGAAATGGTACAGGCCCCATTCAGCAAAACTCTGTGCTAGTCTGAAGTCAAGGTCCAACGAGGCCTCTGGCTGTAGACATGATAAAAGGCTTCATTTTCTGACTTAACCACGCTTCTGCTTATCTCCTCATCTCCAGTCCGTGGTGAACACTGTGACTTCTTCCTTTTCCTGTTGCTCATTCCTGCTGTGGCTTGATGACACATTCTGATCCATCCTACAGCATCAGCAGTGCTGTCTATAAGCTTGTGATATGGTTTGGCCCTGTCCCCACCCAAATCTCATCTTGAATCCTACTCCCATAATTCCCACATGTTGTCGAGAGGGACCCGGTGGGAGATCATTTGAATCATGGGAGCGGTTTCCCCCATATTGTTCTTGTGGTAGCAAATAAGGCTCACAAGATCTGATGGTTTTATCAGGGATTTCGTCTTTTGCATTCTCCTCATTTTCTTTTGCCGCCTCCATGTGAGAAGAGCTTTTTGCTTCCTGCCATGATTCGGAGGCCTCCCCAGCCATGTAGAACTGTAAGTCCGATTAAACCTCTTTTTCTTCCCAGTCTCAGGTATGTCTTTATCAACACCATGAAAACGGACTGATACTGCTTGTTAGAAATGCAGAACCTCAGGCCCTGCTCTTTCCTGGAACTATTCCCTCAGATTCCACGAGTTAACAGTATCCTTGAGGGATTTTTATATACATTAGAGTTTCAGACGCGCTGCTCTAGGAAGCTCTCGCAGTCCCCTATCACCTGTGTTTGGTGTTCCCTTCTGCCATGTGGGAGAGAATATATTCAAGCAGGACAACTGAAGAAAGTTGAATGGTGGGAAATCAGTAAGTTAAAGCAATAAGGCTCTTAAATCAGGGAGTTGCCACCACCCCTAACTCTGAGGGGGCAAAGACAAGAGGTCACCAGAATCCTGGGGGCTGTGCAAGGGAGCCCTCTGACGGCAGCTGTGGCCTTCAGTGGAGGAAGAGGGGAATGTACATTTTCCCAGCCCAGGGGAAATAGATACCCCATCTCTCCCTCATTTCCCTCTCTGTCTGTTGTGAATGTCTTTGTTATGGGTTGGAATGTGGCCCTTATACTGAAGTTCTAAGCCCCAGGACCTCAGAATGTGCCGTCATGTGGAAATAGGGTTGTTGCAGATGTAATTAGTCATGCTGGAGTAAAGCAGGTCGTTCATCCAGTATGAATGTTCTTATGAAAAGAGGAGAGATGCAGAGACAGAAGCATAGGGACAGGACAGCCATGTGACCACAGAGGCAGAGACTGAAGTGAGGCATCTACAAGCCAAGGATTGCTAGAAACACGAAAAGCTGGAAGAGGAGAGGAGGGATTTTTCTGCAGCTTTCAAAGGGAGCGTGATCTTGCTGATACCTTGATCTTGGACTTTGGGCCTCCAGAACTGTGAGACAGTAAGTTTCTGTTGTTTTAAGCCACTTGGTTTGTGGTACTTTGTCAAGGTAGCACGAGCAAATGAAGATAGCTTTCCATTGGCCGAGTCCAATCAAAAGCCAGAGGAGAAAGGATCCTGCCGAAGTCATTCATAAAAGGGTGGGGAAAGTGGAGAATGAATCCGTAGGAGAAAATAAGAAGTATCCAGCAGGTGGGGACTATGAGAATAGATCAATGGAATGTTTTAGGTTAAAAACTAAACAAAACTCTCTTTCTGTAAGAGTTACCAAACCCAGCTGCTGGTAACTCCCTTCCCTGGATGTATGAAAGAAACGTGGCTGCTCCCTCCAGTATGTGAGCAGGAGGTACATGAACAAACCTAATGATCTCATTTAATCCCTTGATACAGCAATACCTGAAGCCTTCACCCTTGGGATCCACCACGGTTGATACAATAAAGTCCCTCTTTGACTTGAGCTACTGTCTCCAAACACCTAAATGCCAGAGAATGGTAATATATTTTACTTAATTTCATGGCTCTGAGAAACACAGGGATCCACACTAAGGTCTTTCTGGCCAATCTCAATATCCTCCCTGAGAGAAAGAAAGTGACACCTTTCAGACAGGAAATCTGTCTAGGATCCTGTCCCCATGAAAGGGAGTTTTTCATAAACAGAATATCCAGTTTCTTGCAGCTCTTTTTATGAAAAATCAGAAACAACCTAAGTGCCCAACAAAAGGAGATTAGTCAAATGGATTTTCTACATCCATACAATGCAATTCTCTACAGGCAAAAATTATGACATGGAATGATTGTTTTCCAAATGTCCTCTGCAAGACCAAGGTTTCCTCAGAAGCCTGCAGAGAGAGTGGTGTAAGTACGTACACTGAGCTACCAACATCATAATCCTGATTTCATTACAGCATTCTTATTTTGACCTATTTTTATATATTTTGCTTCCAAATAATATTTCCCTTAAATGAAGAGTTCCAGGTAATGCCCATAAGCATGTCCATTGGCTTGTAGGTGGCCATTATCTACCTTTTGCCCCACGTGGGTAGCACTGGAGGAGAAATAGGGTGGAAAATTTCTGGGTTTGATGAAGAGCAGAAAAAGATTTGAGAATGATTTGGCAGACTGGTGACTCAGAGTTCATGTAAAACTAATTCACACGGATTAAGAGGCCAAGTACAGTGAGGAAAAGTCCCTGGACCAGGAGAAGGGAGAACTGGGTTCCTAGCCCCACTGTCCCAGCAGCAGGCAGTATGTGTGAGAAGGTCCCCTCCGTGCTTAAGTACAAAGCCGCCATCCACATGACCTCTCAAGCCTGCAAGGACACAAGCATGTTCTTTAGTACTATGGAAACCCTTATGTGATGTCAGAAAGAAATTTCCAAGCGTATCTACAGTCATGCAGTCTGCGTATCCATTCCTCACTTCAACTTCACTTATGTATTTCCAACTCCTTTTCTAAATATGAGCCAGACAGACACATAGAAATGGACTGTGACTAATACAATTTTAGTTCATCATCTCAACACTCTTAGGAAATAGATTTCATCATAACTGTCATTTTATAGAGGAAGAAACTGAAACTCAGAGGGGGTAAGCAATTCGTCTAAAGTCACACAGCTGGTAAATGTCAAAACCAGGCTTTGAAGACCTGATGAACTTTTGGTCTTAATGAGTATGTACTATGGACCAAAATATACACAGAGACATCTTTTCAGGCTTCAAATTTAACAGATTTGAGGATTTAAATAGCTATAGGTATAGATGATATTGAGGGAGGAGAGGGAATAGACAGCTTGTAACAATTTTCAGGGGGTGGTAGAGCTGGGAGAGGTAGTAGACTATGGAATCAAGCCTGCTCATTCCTCATAGATCCAAAGCTCAGAGAGAGGGTATGACTTAACCAAGGTCATACAATTCTTTGGCATCCAATCCCCAAATAAAACCCAAAATTTTAAAGCCAAGATTAACTGCCCTTAACTCTATAGTTGATAACTTTACAATATTCCCTGAGAGGTACTTGCTGTACTTCTTGAGGTCTTGGAGAAGGTTTTTTTTTTAATTAAAAAAAAAAAAAACGCCTCTGAACTTCTGCTCAACCTAATGAACTCATCCAATTTACCAGACGTACAAAAGTGAAACGAATCTGACGCACAATCAGTTAATCCTTTATCTTCCTTGGCGGCAGCCTCGGAAACAGCGGGAGGACAGTCCCCCAGCCTGCAGTGGTGTTACGGATCACAACGGAAGCATATTGTCATCAGATTAATTTTCCAACGCTCCTACCCTAACCACAAAATCCTGAGAGAACGAGTGTCAAATACACTTAATAATTGCATAATTATGACATTTGTTACTCTCCAGCACCTCTTAGTGGAAAATTAACTGAAGAAATAGCAGGTTCAAAGATGTGTTAACACTCTGATAGCAGATTTAATTGAAATATGACGGGGGAGGATAATGGAGATTAAATTAAGCTCTCAGATAATCATCTGACACAAAGATAATTGAGCCAGTCTCTGCCACGTTGATGAACGCTTCAGAGATGCTGTGCAGGGTGGCATTTCGAGTATCTTATCCTTCAGGCAAAATGGAATTCTCCTCCCCACCCCCTTCTTCTCCCTCTCTTGTCATTCAACATTTGTATCCTCCAAATCAATAATGTGAACAGCAGCATAATTGGAAATAAAAGATGATCTGAAATCCACAGGAAATTAGGTTGAGGCGCGTGGAGGAAATACAGTCGCATTCTGGACACAAGGTGGATTTTTATGGGATGTGCCCCTACTCTGCAGTTTCTCCAGGAGTGTTTTCCCAGTGTCTCTGTCCTCAGTAGAAAGAAGTGGCCATATGTGAGACTGGAAGGTGGCCCATAAACATAAGAATGGAGGAGTCAGTAGGAGGCTGCCTCTGCATTCCCTTACAACAATCACTTTGAGCTCTTTCTCTTCTTCGGGGGACCATTCTCTTGCTTTGTAGGGCAAGCCGAGGAAGCGGCGTGTGACAAAGAATGAGTACCCAGTGCTGGAGGGCATGGAGCAATCCATTGGCAGCTCTTGGTGGTGATGAGTGAGTGTCCTGCGGCAGGGTGTGGGGTGGACTGGGAAGAGCAGTTGAAGGCAGGAAGTGGGAAAGCATTCTGGTTCCTGTCATGGCAAAGGTCGGCAGCCAACAGTCTGGGAGAGTCTTCTTACATCTCTCTTCCTCTAACAAGGTAATGCCTCCCTGTCAAAGGGTCGTGAGTGGCAAACCAGCATAGAGAATAAGGTGGTGCCCTGAAAGGCAGTCTTCACTCCTCTCCCACTCCACCAGCGCTTTAACTACTCAGAGTTTCATGTTCGGAATTTTATATTAATGGGGTTGATCTGCTTCGCTTAGGTGGAGTCAAAGGAATGTGGTCACATCTCCTTGAAGCAACTCCATCCCATTCCCTCTTACTCTTCTCTTCCCTGGCATCACCCCGCCCATGAACACCATAAGAATTTCCTAGTCCTGATCTCTCTCTATACTGTGACATAGCTAAGGGGACCCCCTTGGGGATGGAGGAGGCCATGATGCAAGTGCACCTGACTGGGGCCCTAGACATGACACGAGAAAAACATTTCCCCTCTCTGGTACAGCCATGGCTGAAGCCCAGAGTGCCTACTGGGCCTGAGATGAGGGGTTCTGGGCAAGCTGTGCATTCCAGTGGTCACCACATCCTCTAGTTCAGATCCAGATCTTGGTGGTAAGTCCTTCAATGGACAGTGGAGCCCAACAACCAGGACATTCCTTCCAAATTCTGCCAGAGAATCCACACTCAAAGTAGGTATCTTTTTTCCTACAAAATCTCCAAGGTACAATGCCCAGGACGGCAGGGTAGGGTCTGGCACCCAGAGCCTTATGTATGGCAAAGCTCTCCTTTCACCACCAGCCTTCTGTTTCAAACCTCTTCGAAAGTTAATTTAGGACACTCATTCTTCCTCCCTATTTTTGGGTTTGGAGTAGAGCCCAATATTCTGAAAGATTACAATAATGTTTAATTTGGGTGGAGAACAATGAGGCTCTCCATTCCATCTCTTCCCTCCTGGAAAAATTCCATAAATTCTCTAAGTATGTTTCCCCAACTGATGGATATCAGCAATAAATTCCATGTCGTCAGACCCCCAGTTAACCTGTGATGGCAAAGTTAGAAAGATGGTCTTGTCCCATCTCTCCTACTACTTTTATCCCAAATTGTTAATTTATTGAAGCATAAAAAAGCAAAGCATCTCATGAGAAAGGGACTTAAGGGTTTGTTTTAATCATCCTCCTATAGTCAAGTAATATGGCACCAGGAATTGTCTTCAAAGAGAAGATTCCCGACTGTCTTCTGACCTCCCTTTTTATCTACAGGATGGGTGTGTGTGGCTCATAAATCAACTGGACCCACTTCCCTTTGTCTGTTTGTGTGCTGCCACCAACACTGGATTGCTATGAAGAAGAAATTTTGCCCAGAGGAAACTAGAAAACCTGAATGTGTACACACAATGCTGACATATTTTGTTGCTTTCACCCCTCTTAAGAATTTCTACCATTCCTTTGACAAGTTGATTATTTTTAAAACTGTGTATCATTTTGTCTTCTTGGGCAAATTGCACAAAGATATGTTTCACCGAGTATGTAAATCCCTTTTACATATTTCAAAATAATATCTAATTAAAACATCAAGGTTATAGCTCATGAGGCTAGAGTGGACAGGGCTCCACCTCCTTCTTCAGCCTCTCAAAGTAACATTTAAAGTATGTCCTATAATTAGGAGCAATTATAAATTCCAATTAAAAAGAAACCCGCATAACTCTGACGTTATTTTTCTTTGATGTTACTCGCTTTAATTTATGTGCTTGTTGCACCAAATTGTCTCCACTTCCTCAGATATGTTCTTAGACAGAAAAGGCTTCCAAAACTGCAAGAGAAAAGCAGATCAAATCTGAGAAAAGTACTGAAGTTCATTAAAAAGGGTTATTGCATCTATAACTTCTGGACTTGGTGTTCATTGATTAGAGATTAAACATCATCCTTTGTACTACTCAGATTGGGATTTTTAATTAGGATGTCATTATTACACAGATATACTGAATGCCAAATTGATTTTTGAGACCTTTTGAAATAATAGCACTACTTCTGCAAAATGAAAATCATAATAGATTATTGACTTCTTCAGGAGTTTTGATCCAAGGGTACCTCCCCAAAGTCAACATTTTCAATATTTTCAGTTTTATGCAAAGAGATGCTCATAATTAGGCTTATACTAAAAGTTTGTGCATATTGACTCTGTGTCATTAATGCCGATGGCATCACATTGATTACCCTTGAATTATAACAGCAGTGACATTGCTGGTTGCTGCATTGTTTACATACCATATAGCCTTTGTCTTTTGCTTTTGTTTAATTTAAAAAGTGTTCATATTCAACATGAGTAGCATGCTTGATTCACAAGATCAGAGGTTCAACAACTTTCTCAATTCGTAGTGCCCTTAGTGGCTCAGTAATTTCTTCATAGTGCTCCTAGTTCAAAAGAATTACCCATCAGTTCCCTTTAGTAAGTAGTCAGGGCCAAACAAGTATGAACGTCCAAAAAACTCAGTGAGCATTTTTAAAAATTACACAACATTTGTTAGAAAAAAAAATCTGTTTATTTTCTAATACAATTACTAATGAGATGTCTGTGATGTGTCAAGTTTTAACATCAGACTGGATGTCATCACTATTTCTGTTCCACACTGATCTTCACATGGTTCTTGCTTTTTAACACAGCCTCTGAAAACCGAGCCTCACAAAGATAGCCTATCTTATTTTATTTATTTATTTATTTATTTGAGATGGAGTCTCGCTGTGTCTCCCAGGCTGGAGTGCAGTGGCGCAATCTCAGCTCACAGCAGCCTCCACCTCCCGAGTACAAGCAATACTCTGCCTCAGCCTTCTGAGTAGCTGAGATTACAGTCACCCACCACCACACCTGGCTAATTTTTGTATTTTTAGTAGAGACAGGGTTTCACCATGTTGGTCAGACTGGTCTTGAACGCTGGTCTTGAACTCTTGACCTCATGATCCACCCACCTCGGCCTCCCAAAGTGCTGGGATTACAGGTGTGAGCCACCGCACCCGGCCTAAAGGTAGACTGTCATCCACAAAAATATACTGTGATCTAACGTTAAAAATAAGTTAAAACTACCTCAAGCTAGTAGTTTGCACAGTGTCTGACAAATGTTACTGTGTTTTCCTCAAAAATTTAAAATATCAGACAGTTCTCATGTGAATTCACTGCAGCATCCTGGGTGTCTCGGTGCACAGTTTGGAAATTGAGGCACAAGAATTAACGTTTCTTGATGTCATGAAATCTACCATGTCCATATCCATCTTTTCTGTGCCTAGCATGGGGACTAATGTACTCAATAGACATTGTTTAAAGAACGTTGCTTTTAGTTAACACTTTTCTAGTTGAGATTATCTTAATTCACAGCACTACAATTTGATAACATATATCCAGCGTATACATAGTCACTCCCAATGCAGAAGGATATCTTTTCTTACATGCACTCAAAGAGCTTAGGTGGTGGAAATTGATGGAGTCATCTCTATTTGAAACATCTCATAGATATTTCTCTATGAAGAAAGCTTTTATCCCGAAGATTCCTAGATTTTCTCTAAACTTAAGAAAATGCTTAGAAAGTTCCATCACCTGCTTGCTCCCTGATATGGTTTAGCTCTGTGCCGCCACCCAAATCTCATGTCAAGTTGTAATCCTTGCGTGTCAGAGGAGGGGCTTGGTGGGAGGTGACTGGATCATGGGGGCGGATTTCCCCCTTGCTATTCTCTTGATAGTAAGTGATTCTCACGAGATCTGATAGTTTAAGAGTGTGGCACTTCCCCCTTTGCTCTCTCTCTCTCTCTCTGTCTTGCTCTGCCATGGTAAGACGTGCCTTGCTTCTCCTTTGTCTTCTGCCATGATTGTAAATCTCCTGAGGCCTCCCCAGCCATGCAGAACTGTGAGTCAATTAAACCTCTTTTCTTCGTAAGTTTCCCAGTCTCAGGTAGTTCTTTATAGCAGTGTGATAATGGACTAATACACTCCCTAAGACATTACAAACATACACAGAAGTAAGTGTATGAGCCAAAAATTGCTTGGACCACTTGATTTTATCCAGAGGTGGATGAAGGTGCATATGTCCAGAAACGGAGGCCTCCTTCCCTACCCTTAACTTCCTTCTGAGCACAAAGGCCTTGGCCTGTTGCTCCCACATGGATACTGTGTATTTGAGTGAATCCGAAGAATCATATCCCACACAATGCAGCCTTGGCTAAAAATGAATATCCAGTGGTGTACATATACCCAATGATAGAGAAACATAATGGAATAGTATTCAGTCTTAAAAAGGATATAGTCCTCATCCAGCTATGACATGAATGAATCTTGAAAACACGATGCTAAGTGAAAGAAGCTGAAACAAAAGGCCACATGTATGATCCTATTGGTCTGATGCATCTAGAACAGGCAAATTCATAGAGATGGAAAGCAAAATGGAAGTTATCAGGAGCTGAGGGCAAGTGCATAGGGAGTTATTGTTTAATGGGTGTAGAATTTCTGTTAGGGATGATAATAATGTTCTGGAAATGGATAAGGGTGATGATTGCACAACTTTGTAAATGTCCTTACTACCACTGAATTTTACACTTAAAAATGCTTAAAATAGTAAACGTTATGTTACGTGTATGTTACCATTTTACCATGCACAGACACAGAATTGCCCAGCCTGGTGAATGAGATTTGCTTAAAAAGATGTCACCAATAAATAAAGTTGAGAAAAGTTAGACTGCCACAACTACCATACTGTGTAAGCCATGAAATGCCCAATTAGAACAGGGATTGACAAACTTTCTGTCAAAGAATCAGACAGTGAATATTCTAAGCTTTACAGACCACAGGGTCTGTCTTGCATCCCTTCAAGTCTGTCCTTGAGTCTGCAAAGTCACTGTAGAAAACATGTAAATGAAAAAGCATGGTTGATTTCTCAGCAAATCTTTATTCATGGACACTGAATTTGAATTTCTTATAATTCTCACATATCGCAAAATATTGTTCTGTTTTAGACTTTTTTTCCTAATCACTTGAAAATGTCAATACTATTCTTAGCTCATGGCTCTTATGAAATCAGACAGATTTGGCCTGTAAGCCATAACTTGCTGATCCCTGATCTAGAATCCCAAAGCAAGACTGAGACAATACCATACTAACAACATGTGGAATCTCTTCCAATATTAGAGATGGTTTTCCATGACAAGTGGGAAACGTCCTCCATGGAAAACCTGTTATCCAGTGTCTCAGCCAGCATGTGGCGTTCTACAGTTGAGACAACCTGAAGTTGGTGCTCATTTTCCCTCTTGAAACTTGGCCCCACTATCCGATCAGGCCCCTAGGGCTAGCAGGATGCTCCATCGATCCAACCAGGGAGAAAATCCATTTGATTCACTACAGGATGCTAAGAATGCCTTTTAACATCTCTTACCGGATTATTTTTTTACTGCAACAGACACTTCAAATAAAGTAAAAAGCATAAGAAAGAAAAAAAAAGAAAGAAAGAAAAGAACAATGATTGTGTTAAAATTTATGGAAAGCATATTCTCAGGAAGGAAAACTTCCATTGCTACTAAAATAAAATGCTAGGCATAATTTTAAAAAAATAGTAACGGCATACTTTCTGGAAGGAAATTTGCAGGGAATGAGGCTAGGGGCTTCCCAACACTACTAAAATAAAATGTTTCAGGCATGTACCTCATTGTATACATGACCAGATTCGTTGGATGAGTAAAATTTAATTCAACAAATTTTATTGAGCGTCCACTTTGAGTTAAACATTTGAGACACAAAGTTCCCTCGTGTTCATACTCTGAATATTCAATTCATATTGTGAATTTGTTTGTTGGTTTGGAGGGGTGGCTGTTGAGAGAGGGTTGGTCGCAAGGTATAAATTCCAGATTTTCCAGTTACAAAAACTTCATTTCTATCATAGATGTTCTTGTCTCCCAGAACACTTAAACAAGAGGCATTTATTCTCATATCAACTGCTGCTATTTGAAAATAGAGCCCCTGGTCAGTGACTCTAATATCCCCCACTGGGCAATGGACAGAGGGATGCAGTAGGGGACTCTCCCTCTGTCCACGTGCCTGGAGTGCTCCTTCAAATGGCTCAGAGCTCCCTTTGAGATTCAAGGGCGGCTGACAGGGTGAGCGTCACAGGTCCTCGGCCAGGCTGCTTCCTTGAACCTGGCCTTCTTCTTCTAATTTTTAACATCTCTCCCTCTTTAGTTCTCAGATTCCTCCTCTCATTTTTGTGTTTGAAGTCTCTATATTAGCTTGTGGTGCCATTTCATCAACACATTAGGTAACAATTGGCTCTAAATAATTTAAATATTTGGTTACAACAAAGACGGCCACAGCCTGTATGTCCAGCTGAGCTCAGAAAGACCTTCCTTCATTAGTTCTAACTTTATTTCTCATAAAATAGGAGGCCATTTGAGTAAAATGATAGTGGAAAAATTTTTAAACAGAACCAGCAAATAAACATGGTCTTTATGAGTTGTAACTTAATCCTCAGCTGATGTCATGTTTCATGTTTCAACTGCCAGAAAATGCCTGACATCTATATATCAGGCAGATTTATGGAGACTTCAGGGTAAGAGTTAAGAGGATCCCTTAAATAAGGATAGTGTGTTGGTCTGGGGGTAATTTGGAGCTGCTGTTATCCATAGATTGAAATGCACACATTTGGGTAAATTATAGGAATATGCCTTTTCACTTAATCTCTTTTTTATGTTCCAAAAGTCTTTAGATCTGGGAGGCGGATGCCTGGGGTTGGGGAGGCGGGGGGCGGGGAGAGAGAGAGAGAGAGAGAACAAGAGAGCACTCAAAATATGATTCTCTTTTGCCCCTATTTGGTCATTGATGTTTCTTTGGCAATACTAGAGAGAAAAGAAAAGATCCTGCATCGCAAACCTCAGAATCATAAACTGCACACAGGCTCTCACCCCCACCAAGCATCTCTTGGTTGCAATATGGTTGTGTTGGCTACAGGAGGTGACTAAGGATGTGGCACCCTGGTAGTTTCCTATCAAGAGATTCTTGTTAAATCTGCCTATGGCAGCAGTGACTCCACAAGGATAAAGTTTTCCCAACATAAACCTCTCTTTATATTGTACAAGTTGAGAGCCAATTACCCCAGAAAAATGGTTTTGAAATAGCCCCAGAAAAAAAATGACTCGCTTAGTTTTGACATACATTGACTGTAGATTTGCACTCAAGTTTCTCAGGTCTACTCTGGTGAATTAGCAAGAATAAATTACACTAGCTTGTGCAACAAACAGCCCCAAATTTCAGTGGCTTAACACGGTAAGGGTCTATCTGTTGCTTATATCATAGACCTACTGGATGCCCAGAAGGTGCACTTCTACATGGTGATTCAAATACCCAGTGTTGGTACAACTGGTGACTTTGTAGTCTATAAAGACTTGGAGTACTCTACACATGGTTCCACTTTACCTACAGAAGATGCTGGAAAATGTGGCATAGCTCTGATCCCAGGAAGCTCAACTGGCTTCCAGCTTCCATTTTGATATGAAAACTACCGTGCTGCACTGCTGAGTGGCTTCTGGGATTGCCTCAGAGACTAAAAGAATTGAAATAATAAAACATCTTTTTCTTTTACATTTATATCTCATTGACAATGGGTTTAATTTTCCTCAGCACTCACACCTATCCTATGAGGGAGGCAAGGCAAGTATTGTTGTCTCTACTTTTACATGAGTCTCTGAATGGGAGCAGGGACTTGCCTGTGCCCCAGGACTGAAAACGAATGGGACAGAGCTTGAATCAGAACCCAGGTATCCCTGTATTGGATTTGCAGTTTTTACTACTGTACTAACAGTATAGGAGTAGATGAAGTGGGGAACAGAGTGAGGAGGGAAAGGTGAGCTCCTCAACTGAGTTGGGAACTAGATGGTGTTGGAAGATTAGTTCTGGTTTTATCCAGGCGTTGGTAAGGACTTATAGGATGTTTGAGGGGTGAGACATTAAATTATTTCAGTTCTCTGCTTTGAGGCTAAATGCCAGCTTAATTCAGAGATCCAATCCCTGTATGTTTCCATACACTTTTGTTTTTAATTTCTCATCTTTCTTTCACTTCTTTTCTTTCCTTTCTCTCTTTTGGAAATGAAAGCATCACTTTTTGCTGTGGTATGTGAATATAATAATATTAAACGGTTACAACAGTAGCCAAAGTACAAGAGGGAGAGCTCTTGTGACCTCCCATAAATGAAAGGTGACTCCGAAAGAATGAAAAACAGTTACAACAGAACTGGCATAATGGGAGGGTTAAGGTTAGGATCCTTGTGTGTGTTGATTTCCACAGCTGGCACAATCATAATAAAATGTTTTCATCCTTCACACCACAGAAAGAGCAGAGCTCAAGCCTCTTTGCTCTGGGTATGCAGCTTCAAAGAAGTGTTGCAAGCCTTCATAATCATGATTTCAAAGAGGTTTGTGGAAATATTTTATTAATTCTTATAAAGAAATCCTTTTTTCTTAATTTTTTCATTAACTTTAGACATTTACTTGCAATTACATTTGTTCAGTGAATACAATGACAGAAATTAATAATTCATAGCTTTTGTCAGGGAAAATTTAAAAAAAAGGACCGTTGTTCAATCAAATACAACTTTAAATGCACAATCTTTATTTAAATAAGATTTAAAAAATAAATAATGGGGAATGTTATTGTACTTCCTAGAAACCTCTTCTTTTCCAAATTATATCTATGCTATACCCAGTGACATGAAATCTTGGGTTGTTCAGAGCACATCATTAAAATAACAGGCTCAGGTCTGATAATCTAAATGGTGGGAAACTCGACTCCAGCTTAGTATTTGTGGGACTGCCTGGATCTTCTGGGCCCTTGTGGTTGGTGGTAGAGAGTGACAGCACGATAAAGTTGAAAGAAATCAAAAAGATTATGCCTTATTGATAACCCCTCCTGTGACTACTGGGGAAATTAAGGTCCACAGAGAGATAGTATATTAGTCCATGGTCGCACTACTATAAGGAACTACCTGAGGCTGGGTAATTTATGAAGAAAGGAGGTTTAATTGACTCACAGTTCTGCAAGCTGCAGAGGAAGCATAGCTGGGGCAGCCTCAGGAAACTTACAAGCATCATGGAGGGGAGGAGGAAGAAGGCACATCCTACATGGCTGAGCAGGAGACAGCAAGTGAATGGGGAGGTGCTACCCACTGTTAAACAACCAAATCTCGTGAGAACTCACTCACTCTCATGAGAACAGCAAGGGGGAAATCCGCCCCCATGATCTAATCACCTCCCACAAAGCCCCTCTTCCTACATTGAAGATTACAGGAGATTTGGGTAGGGACACAGAGCCAGACTGTATCAGACAGGGAGCCTTTTGAGTTCACACAGGAGTTAGTGGCACAAATGGGCCTGGCGTGTAGGTGTCCTGACCTCTCAGCCCAAGCTTTGTCTATCTGTGATGCTATCTTTATCATTCCACCAAGACCTGCCTAACAGTATCTGTGGATTGAGATTTGAGGTGTGCTAGGCAGACCAAACATTTCATCCCAACTGCCTAGCAACTTATCTGAAATTCTATCGTGTTTCCCTTGTTAAAATGCAAATATCTATCGCTAGAAATCAACGTAGCTGGAAAAGAACGGTAGGAAATAAGGCCAAGGCCTGGCAGAAATAAGATTATATGTGGAGTGGTGACAAGCTCTGTAGTTAGGTCAAAAGAAAGAGGAGGAGATGAGGTCTCTAGGGCTTTCTTCTTCATCCTACCTGTTCCAAAAAGAAAGAAAGAAAAGAAAAGAAAGAAAGAAAGAGAGAAAGAGAGAAAGAAAAGTCAAAATTTTAAAAACTTCCAGGGAATTTCTAACTCATCAGTAACACTTGGAAGGGCAGTTTAATGTAATGGTTAAGAATGTCTCTAGGTTCTAATGAAAAAAAAATAAAAAGAGACCAGGCGCAGTGGCTCACGCCTATAATCCCAGCACACTGGGAGGCCAAGGTGGGTGAATCACGAGGTCAGGAGATGGAGACTGTCATGCGCATCCTTGTGAAGAGACCACCAAACAGGCTTTGTGTGAGCAACATGGCTGTTTATTTCACCTGGGTACAGGTGGGCTGAGTCCGAAAAGAGAGTCAGTGAAGGGAGATAAGGGTGGGGCCGTTTTATAGGATTTGGGTAGGTAAAGGAAAATTACAGTCAAATGGGGGTTTTTCTCTGGAGGGCAGGAGTGGGGGTTACAAGGTACTCAGTGGGGGAGCTTTTTGAGTCAGGATGAGCCAGGAAAAGGAATTTCACAAGATAATATCATCGCTTAAGGCAAGGACCGGCCATTTTCACTTCTTTTGTGGTAGAAAGTCATCAGTTAAGGTGAGGCAGGGCATTTGCACTTCTTTTGTGATTCTTCAGTTACTTCAGGCCATCTGGGCCTATCCGTGCAAGTCACAGGGGATGCAATGGCTTGGCTTGGGCTCAGAGGCCTGACAGAGACTATCCTGGCTAATACGGTGAAACTCCGTCTCTACTAAAAATACAAAAAAAAAAAAAAAAGAAAAATTAGCTGGGTGTGGTGGTGGGCGCCTGTAGTCCCAGCTACTCAGGGGGCTGAGGCAGGAGAATGACGTGAACCCGGGAGGCAGAGCTTGCAGTGAGCCGACGTGGCGCCACTGCACTCCAGCCTGGGCGACAGAACGAGACCCCGTCTCAAAAAAAAAAAAAAAACAAGAAGATGAGATTTTATTCTGTTGCCCAGGCTGGAGTGGCATGATTATAGGTCACTGCAGCCTTCAACTCCTGGGTTCAAGCAATTCTGTCACCTCACCCTCCTTCCTGAGTAGCTAGAACCACAGGCATAAGACACCATATCTAGATAATTTAAAAAAAATTTTTTTTGTAGAGATGGGGATCTCACTATGTTGCACAGGCTGGTCTTGAACTCCTGGCCTCAAGTGATCCTTCTGCCTTGGCCTCCCAAAGTGCTGGGATTACAGGCACTCAGCTTAGGTTTGAATCTTGATTCAGTCAGCTAACAGTTCTGTGGTTTGGGAAAACCGTTACTAAGATCTCTGAGTCTTTATTTGTAAAACGAGGATGTATCAGTTAGCTATTGTACTGTAACAAACTGCCCCAAAACTCAGAGCCTTAAAACAGCAGTTATGTATTCTCATGCATCTGAGGGTTGGCAGTGGAGGCTTTGCTTCTCACTGCAGTGTGTGGGTTAGTAGTGGTGAGTCTGCTGTAGGTGTCTCTCATCATCCTCCTGCAACCAGCAGACTAGTTGGTCCTTCTCAAGGTGAGAGCAGAGCTGCAAAGAGGCAGGAAGAAATGTGGCCTTTGAAGGCCAGGGCTCAGAACTGGCACTGTGTACTTTTAAGTATGTGTTGCTGGCCAAAAGCTAAAGTCAAGTCAAGAGATACGAAAGGAAGTTCTGCCCAAAATGAGGCTATGGCAAGAATGTGGATGAAGTGAGCAGTGAAGAATTGGGGCCTCAAATGTAATTTACCATGAAGAATAATAAAACTACTTTCTCATTGCATTGCCCTCACACTTAGTTTTGAAAGTGTGTAAAATGCTTATGATTGACTGTGCCCTCTCAGAGAGTAGTAGGATGCCTGGAGGTGGGCCCTTTACTGGGTGAGGCTACAATGAAAAATTTGGGGCTAAGGATTTTCCTCTTTGATTTGGGCAGCTGTTAGAGGGGGTATCTTCTGAAGGTGAGGAAATGTGCAGTCTTCCTGGATCCATCAATTTCCTGCTTCCAAGTACAGTATTGGTCCTCACCTCACATACCAAAGAAAACAAATGGATTTGATTAGCAAATACTTTCATCTACATCCTAATTGAAGTCTCTGGGACTTCCTTGTTATGGAAAATCCCATTTTAATGCACAGCACGTCAGGTAGCCAAAAGAATTTCCTCTCTCATCAGCTACCCCGTCCCTCCCAAACCAGGGAGTTTATCCACCATTTTCTCATTAGCCCCCTCAGTCCGTTTCTAGATAGATGTATCTAGGCTGATGGCTGGAAGATTCTCCTGTAGTTTTGTTTCATCCCATGAATCACTCAATCCCAATGCATTTACAACAGAGGCAAAGGACAGCCTTCAGTGCTGCCCCGTCCAGATGTCCTCGCTCTGTGGAGCTATCTACTCGCTGCCAGGACCCCTGAGATGCAAAGCCCACTCTCCCTGGTAGAGTCTGCTGCAGTGAAACTAAATTGCAGCTGAGAAGGTGACCACTTGGCCTTCTGAAAAATCCGACCGGTTGGCACACTGTTGTCTCCAAATGAGCCGGCAGGAAACGGGGTTTCCTAAAACTTGGTTTTAAAGCACTTAGAACAGGAAACCATTTCCCATGCATGTTAGATCTCTCTAATGACCGGCTAACTAGAAACAGGCTATCTTAATACTCTGCCCCGAGCCATTACAAATGGCTTTCTTTCCAGACTTCATTAGAATATTTACTGCGATTTGGATAGAAGACTTTTGACACGGCAGTCATAAAATTTACAGGGAACCATTTTTTTTGTTTTTTGTTTATTTTCCTTTTTTTTTTTTTTTTTTTTTTCAGTCTAAGAAGAACTTGGAAAAAGTGAGGAAAGCCCTTGACTCCCCCAGCCACCAATTTCACTCATTAGTGGTCTTCATGTCTCATGACCTCTAGTTAAGAAAATAAACATCCCTGTGGTAGTCCAATAAATTGCCTTCAGAAAAAAAACAGCTTGATCTCTTTTTTGTCAACTCCTGGCTCTTTCAGAATTACAGCAAGAAAGAAAAAATTTGCAATGTGTGCGCCTTCTACGTGTTAAGTTACTGAATCTTCAAAACTATCTTCTAAATGGGCATGATCGTTATCCCCATTTAGCCTCTGAGAAAATTGAGGCCAGAAGTCACCAAAAGCCACACAACTAGAGAGTGACAGAGCTAAGATTGGCATCCAAGTGACACTGAAACACAGCTCTCTCTGACCACCTTCACTGCTTGTACTTATCCTCACAGCAGATCCAGCCTGCACGCAGTAGCTACTCTATGAAAAAGAACTTTGGACCCACTTTCACATTGTCTTACATTTTCTGCATCTAATACCTTCATAAAAATGATTGATCAGAGCTCCAGCAAAACTGACGTTAAGTCTCCAATCAGAGAAAGGTCACTGTGGAACATTGATGTTGCACTGTTTGCAACAGTGCAATATTCAGTAGATCTTGTAATTGCAGAGTGGTGGTGACATCAGCCATTAGGAAAATATAGCAGGGTAAACGAATATTTATATGAACATTGATGGGGGATATGGGAAGAGCCACTAATTTGACTGCATGGTCAGGGAGGGATTCTGATGAGGGTGCATTTGAGTGGCATTCTGATGAGGAGGCATTCTGCGGTGGTGGGGAGTGGATGATGTGTTTGAAGAACAAGTGGCCCAAGCTGGGCGTGGTGGCTCATGTCTGTATTCCCAGCTCTTTGGGAGACCAAGGTGGGTGAATCACTTGAGGTCAGGAGTTAGATACCAGCCTAGATACCATGGTGAAACCCTACCTCTACTGAAAATACAAAAACTAGTTGGACATGGTGGCAGGCACCTGTAATCCCAGCTACTCGGGAGGCTGAGGCAGGAGAATCACTTAAACCCAGGAGGTGGAGGTTGCAATGAGCTGAGATCACGCCACTGCACTCTAGCTTGGGTGACAGAATGAGGCTCCATCTCAAAAAAAAAAAAAACAAAATAAAACCAAAACGAGTGGCCCCAAGTATCTCTGATGGTGTTCATGTGGTCTGGTGTTGTACTGATAATTTTAGGTATTCAAAGGTTAGTCCCTGTGGTCTAAGGTTGCATTGATAATCTTCAGTATTCAAAGTTCAAAGTTCTCTATCTGTAGCATTAATGACCAGAAATCTACATTCCTTCATCCCATAGTTTACCTGGTGTCAAAAACATCTCCACTGAGTCTCATTTTGATGTCATGCCTTTGGTTTTTATTACAGGATGTATGAAAAATGTTTCTGTACTCTCAGTGAGGCTTTGTGGAATACACAGCCCTCTACTTTCTTACTTACTAAAGTAAGTAATAAAGAGCACACACCTATCATGTTTCTCCCTTTTTGCCTTGATTCCTAGGAAGCTCAAGGTTAAATTGAATGTTCAATTAAAACAAAAAAGTTAACGTTAGCCTTCAAGGCTTTTGAGCATTTCTAATACTTAATCGTGAATCTGCTTTTCATTGCAAGGAGTCTCTAGTTCTCCTGGACTGGTGTATAAATAACACATGTACATAAAATCATGTGTGCCAAGAATATAAGAAGTGATGATCTGCCTAAAAATACACTTTTGTTTCTATCATTAGATGCTTTGGATAAGCCATTGTTTATTACTCCATTTACATGGAGGCCAACCGTGTGACCAGATTGGATCAAAAAAAGAGAAAGAAATATTGCTATAGACAAATACACTAATGTCTCCCCCCCAATGAATCACATCCCTCCCTCCCCCAATGAATCACATCCCTCCCTCCCCCAATGAATCACATCTTTCCCTCCCCCAATGAATCACATCCCTCCCTCCCCCAATGAATCTTATCCCTCCCTCCCCCAATGAATCACATCCCTCCCTCCCCCAATAAATTACATCCCTCCCTCCCCCAGTGAATCACATTCCTCCCTCCCCCAGTGAATCACATCCCTCCCTCCCCCAATGAATCACATCCCCCATATTCTACCACCCTGCGTCATCTCCTCTCACATGAACACTGAGCTTGGCCATGTGATGTGTCTTAGCCAGTGAGACATCAACAAATATGCTGCAAGCAGAGGCTTGACAAGCAATCACTATAGGTATTGCCTTCTTGAAATGTTTCTGTCACCACCTAAGACAGCCAGGTCTAGCCTCCTTGAGGATGAAAGATCATATGAAGAGAGAGGTCCAACAATTATAGCTGTTCCTCCAGCTCCATGCAGGCTCAAGAGTGAGCCCAGCTGAAACAAGCAGAGGAACCATCCAAGCAACTGAAAAGAGTAATGGGAATCGAGAAATCTTACTGATTCCAAACCTCAGTTTTGGCTTGTTGCACAGCACTAGATAATGAATACAGACGTTCAAATATTACTTTTAGGGCCAAAATTCTAGAGAATTGTTACTAAATATTTGGGTTCAATGAGGACTTGGTACATCGCTTAAAACATCAAAGTCCCTTGAAGGACTAACGTTTCCAAGAAATAACATACCCAGAACACATATTTTCTGAGAATCCACCATATAGAAGGCACCTCTCTTGGCCCGGGGGAGTGCTTTGATAAAAACACATAACCACCATCTTCAACAAGCTTAGTAGCTGATAAGACCAAAATAATTTAGATAGTCTGGGATTGGCAGGAGAACACAGAGAGATACACAAAAGTAGAATATTCTAAAAACAGATTCTAATAAATACTAGCATGCAATATATAGTAAAAGTAGCAACCATATCAAAAGCAAAAGAAAAAGAAAGGAAAAAAATTTCCACACATAGTACTAGAATAATATTAGCTAATAGAAAAAAACATGAAGCTAAGACCTCATCTCATATATAGAGAGTACTCATGTATAGAGAATATAGAGAGTACTCACAGTCAGTAATATTATACTTATATTGATATTCATAATTACTCAAAAATTTTAATACCTGTTTATGGAACTGAAACTGAAAAACAAGTGGCCCCAAGCTGGGTGTGGTGGCTCATGCCTGTAATCCCAGCTCTTTGGGAGACCGAGGTGGGTGGACTACTTGAGGTCAGGAGTTAGAGACCAGCCTGGCCAACATGGTGAATCTCCATCTCTACTAAAAATACAAGCTGACGTCAGTCTTGAAAGAAGTATTTATACCACATTAATTGGTAAATGTTGGAAATCAGGGCTTTTTTGAGAATGTTTATCAACACACCATTGACAATGGAAAAGATTTATATATTTGGCCACACATGTATTGAAAGTTAGTTTACAGAAAATTTAGGAAATGCAGTTGACTAGATAGTTTATCTCATTTATGTGGGAAAATATAGATATGTATAGAAAAATGTCAAAAGAAAATATTTTACTATGCTTTTTTTCGGTCTGTGACTTCCAAACTTTCCACAATGAGACATACGTTGCTTCTGTCCTCAGTCAAAAAATAAAAATAGAACAAAAAGTTCTTTAAAAATCTCATTTTCCAAAAAGAAAATAAAAAGCCCTTCTCCTCAAAAACAGTAAAAATTGTAAATACTATTAATATTATGCCCAGCATTGGGTTTGAAATTGAAGCGTATTTTAGCATTGAATCCTCACCGCATTCTCGGTGTGCAGATTATAATATCAAGGCTTGAAAAAGCGGAGTGACTTGGCTGAGGTCACGGAACCTGTAAACGGCAGAGTAAATGTCTAAGTTCTTTTCACCACATAACGCTGTTTCAGTAGTAAGTTGTGACAGATGCTAAAAATTTTTTAAAATCACTGATTCTCATAAAATCCCCACAGGTCTCTCAAGCCTGGACACAGAGGCTATTTATTCTCATTTTAGGTGGAAGTTTGTGGAGCATGGTGAAATCAGCCAATCAGAACATGCAGAGGTTCACTCTAGAGGCACACAGGGAACCAGAACCAGTGACGCCTGAGAGTTCAAGACAGCAAGCTGCTTCGAGCCCATTGAGGGACACTGTGACTGGCCAGGCGCGGTGGCTCACGTCTGTAATCCCAGCACTTTGAGAGGCTGAGGCGGGTGGATCACAAGGCCAGGAGTTCGAGATTAGCCTGGCCAACATGGTAAAACCCCATTGCTAATAAAAATACAAAAATTAACTGGGGTGGTGGTGGGCACCTGCAATCCCCAGCTACTCGGGAGGCTGAGGCACGAGAATTGCTTGAACCTGGGAGGCAGAGGTGGCAGTGAGCCAAGATCATGCCACTGCATGCCAGCCTGGGCAACAGAGCAAGACTCTGCCTCAGAAAAATAATAATAATAGTAACAGACAGCAAACTGTTCAAAGACACGGACTGTATCTTGTTCCCTGATGCATTCCCACTGCTTAGCTCCTTGCTGGTCATGGTAGCTCTCAATACATACATTTTGGATAACTAAAGAATGGAAGCAGGGAGAAAAGGAAGGCAAGTGGAAAAGGCAGGAGAGCAACAGGAAGGTGAGAGATTGGGGCAAGGAAGAAAGAAAAACAGAAGAAAATTAACAAAAAGCAAACATAAGAAGTAAAACCATAGCAATACAGGGCCATTGAGTGTGTAAGTCGCGGGCTGCCGCCCCCAGTTGCCTCTGAGTGACTGTCAGTAATATTACAGCCAGGACAAGAGTGGACGACAAATCATCAGACAAAGTAAATACTCAGTATAATCTCTTTTAGAAGGCATGAATAGTATGAAGTACATTTTAGAAATATTTCTATCAGAAGTGATTAGGTTTGGTATTTAGATGGACTGATAAGAACCATCTAGAAAATTCATTTTCCTAGAACAGGTCATTCCCAAACCACAGAGGAATCATTATCATTGATTATGGACACATTTTCATAGAGACAAATTCTGCAATGGGGTTGATAAAAATGGACCCTTCCAATGGTCTGTTTATACAACCATATCACAGGTGGTATCAGTATTTTACTAGCATTTGGAAAAAAGTTAAACTTTCCTGGAGAGTTACATTTTTGGGTTTTTTTTTTTGTTTTTTGTTGTTGTTGTTGTTGTTGTTGTTGTGTTTGCTTTGTTTTATTTTACCACAAATTATGTTTATTTCTCTGCGTATCCTCTCGAATTTTAATCACTCTTCCTTGCTGCTTGACCTTCGAATGATTATTTTTTCTAACCCTAAGCCAGAATCAAGAAGCTGGCAGATATTGCAGTGATCATCAAATCCAGAGTTGGAGAAACCCAGGTTGTTCTTCTTGCCTGTGGTTATTTACTAAGACCTGGTCACTTCACTTTACCAGCATTCCAGCATTTTCATCTTTAAGATGAGGATAATAACAGCTGCTCCCTCAAAGTACTTCTGTGAGTAAGAAATGATATAATGCTCAAGTCCAGTTCACTCAACAGTACCTGGCACTCAAGAAATGGAAATTATAATTATAGACCTTAGCACAAAATATGGTTTTCAAAGTTTTATTGGGATTGTATTTTTTTTAATGTTGATTCCTGGGCTTTATTTTAAAGTTAGAAATAAAACACAGACTCCAAATCTCTCATTAAGTTGCTAGTTTCTAAACTCATCTTAAATTCATCTTAAAGTCATCTCTGGGGTGCTGATTAGCTGTAACTCAAGATTTTATAGGTATACATGAAGTTTGATAAGCAATATTTAAATTGCAATCCTTATTTTTGACTGAAAATAATTTGTTGAAGTTATTACACAGTTGTTCAGCCTCTGAATCGAACAACAGAATGAGCATTCTCCTCTCGCTGGGTAGGGAATTCTAAATCCTAATTGAATTTGTTATAGGTTATTTTGATCCAAAGTTTAGTGAGAGCATTGGTTTGACAATTCCAATTCTAGTTTGCCATTTCCTTCAGAAATATTTGATTCCTCTTATTCTTGTCCTCTGGATACCAGATTCGATATACACACCAAGACCAAGTAAACAAACCTAACTCCAAAATCCAATATATTGGTTCCATTCAGATCCATGTTTAGAAAATCCACAATCTATGCCTTCTGGCCCAATGATTGATGACACAGTCCTCCTGCTGCCCTTTTCAAGAGCAAGCCAAACAGGAACCCAAGAAAGGAGGAACTGTCAGGAAGCCCAAAGCTGGGGTGTCCCTCCATTGCAGAACGGAAGCTCTCATCCTCAAACCCTGTATTTGCAGATGGTCATTTAATTTGTAAAGGAAATGTCCTCATAAAATGTGTTGTACTCTTTCCCACAGCTTTTAGGCTTGCTCCTTCAATCCAGCTAGTTCTGTGGTTTCTTTTTAAAAACCAGAAAGGTTCACAATATTCTACTTATTGACAGTCTTTTCTCTCTTGTTGGCCTTTGTTTTAGATGAATAACATGATCTCATGGAGCGGGAAAGTGGGAAAGGTGCATTAGTTACAGAGACCCCAGTTCTTCCTGTGCAGCTCCCATCTGTTTCCACCAGTATGTTTTTAGCTGGGTCCCATTTATTTCAGTGAGCCCACTTGTTCTTATTTTGGCTTCCAGTTTGGGTATAAGGAGTAAATAAGACATCTTCCAGGGAATCCTACCCCACCACTGGCTTTCAATGAGCTTCTCTTTTCTAGCCTTTCAGGAGGTGTTCTGTAGGAAACACATAGGTCTCCAAATAATACATTTCCCTACCCTAAAATTTTACCAAGATTTGAGAGAAATGAACCAACTGCTTTTTTTTCCATGAAGAAAAAGCTGTAGTGCCTAATTTGTTCTCAAGCTTGTCTTTGAAAGAACACCTGCTCCCTTTGCTGACAAAAAAGAAATTGCTGGGGCTTCCAATTTTCAAGTTGTTGAACTTACAGGAATTCTTATTCTTGTTTATCTCATGCTTTCCATCCAAAAACCATCCTTCGAGTCCCTCTTCCCCTAAAAAATTTGCCAGAATCATCTAGTCTGCACACCTCCCTAACTTCTCAGAGCATTTAACATCTATTTTATTCATTTTGGGAATTGATAACATACTGTTTTGTACTTATTTCTAATTACCTTTTCCATGAGAATCATCTTAATCTTGTATAGATGCCTCAAGAACAGAGACCAGGTGTTAAACTCCTCCTGTTCTTCATATGATAACTCTTACTTCCTAAACAATCTAAATGTATATTAGATGGCCAACGAATACTTGTTAAATTGGATTTCTATAATGAGTGTTTTGACAAAGTCTGTGTACTTTCATAGATGCATTAAAGGTAAAGAGAAGTAGAAAGTAAAACCAGGTTGGGCGCGGTGGCTCATGCCCGTAATCCCAGTAATTTGGGAGGCCGAGGTGGGCAGATAACTTGAGGCCAGCAGTTCAAGACCAGCCTGGCCAATGTGGTGAAATCTCGTCTCTACTAAAACTACAAAATTAGCCAGGTCTGGTGGCAGGCATCTGTAATCCCAGCTACAAGTAGGCTGAAGTGGGAAAATTGCTTGATCTAGGAGGTGGAAGTTGCAGTGAACCGAGATCATGCCACTGCACTCTAGCAAAGAAAGAAAGTAAAACTAGATCCTTTTCAGCAATTAATTCATGAAATCAAAACATTAATTTTTTATTTAAAAATTCATTGAATGATTAGGATTGAAAATACCTTATTTGGTACAAATTTCCATCCAAGTTTGAATTCTTACTAATCTTTCTTAAGAAGTTATTGAAAGAAGCCTTTTCTAGGATGTTAGGTATAGTTATCACAAAAAATTTAAATAAAACAAAAAGGAGAAAAAGAAAACAGAAATAAACAACTCTTCATGAGCAATTGTAGTATATGTTACACATATGTATTTAAAACACACACACAGGCTCAGTAGGCACCTCATTTTCTGTCACTTGCTCCAAGTTATATTCCAGGTAATTGGTCAGAGGGATTAAAAGTGCTGGGAGACAGTGAATGTTTAATCGCCTCACACCTGCCTTTCTGTAAAACTGCAGCCTATTCCTGTTCTGTAAACTCTAAAACTCATCAGCAATTTACTGATGCAGCCAATTAGACAAAGGAGGCGAGATTTCGGAAGCCCTTTCAGAGGGATCAGTCATTTTTGGGCCTACAACACAACGAGCCCGACCGCTGAGCTTCTCGGTGAGAACATTGGTGGCTGTCTTCTAGCTTAGAGCTTAGTGGAATTCCTTTCACATTCTGAAATGACTAGTTCCAGGATACACTGTCATCCAGAAACACGTGGCCAGGCCATCATGCAATCTTGCTTCTTTTCCCCAATTCTCATTTCTATCTGGTTACTTCTAAAGGACAGGTTTCATCCCATTGGGATTTCCACTGGCAAGACCCCCATTGTTAAAATAGATCCTTTGACAGTGTCTGGAGTTCAAAAGTAGCATAGTAGTTAGTGTGATGGATGAAAATTGCATCTATTTAAATTGAGATAGATTTAGAGAGAGTCGCAAATAATCATTAGTAAACATGTGGGATTAACAACTACTCAATAATGATGTTTCCTTACTTACATTTTCATTTTTAATAATATCCTGATCCTCCTGGTCTTCTTGCTATGTTTTGGCCTATTTATTAAAACATTACCTATAAAATACTTAAGTCCCAAAGAATTTCTAGCAGGCAAGAAAATATGAAGCATTAGCTTATTATATCAAGACCCTTAATTAATTATTATTATTATTATTTTAGATCTGAACGCTGAGGTTCCTAGGTGATAGATAATGCTACTGGCCAATACAAAATCTCATTTGAAGCTGACAGAGGAACTATTTGTGGATAGGCAATTCCTTTCTGCTGTAAGAATCAGTGAGTGAAGGAAAGAGATTCATGTGCAGTTTCACTGGCTTAAGGTACTTTTCTGATATAACAGAATTTTGGGGCCAAAATGCCTGCTCGGCGTTCATTTTCATGGCTGTGTTTCATAACAACTATCTACTGTAAACCTTTTACTGATTTCAGTCAAATACAGGACATAATTAAGTTTTAAAACATAAAAGGAAAGGAACAAAAATCTTAACATTTTGATCAAGATTGTGGTTGAATCTCGTAAGAAAAATAACCATGGATGATTTTTAAGTAAACATATTTTCAAGGCTTTGTTTGCTTTTAAATCAAGTTTTGTAAGAACGCAATAGCAATACGCGATTACAAACCTGCTAGTTAGTTTTCTCTTTGTCAGTCACTAGAAGACAAAAATTAAAGCTCACGAAATTTTGCATCATATCAAATTTGTTCGTTTACATTAATGAGAAATATCTATGTAATATTTATACTAGAGGCTGCTTAAGCTTTCAAGACACCTTTAAAATGTGATAATTTGGAAGTTGGTTGATTAATGTGCTCATCTGACAGCTTCAGTTTTTTTAAAGAAATTTAAGTAATTAGATTTACTGTTATATTAAGATATATTAATACTTTCAAGTAGGGCTCTGGGGGGTGCCTTATGTAAGCACACTCCCAAAAAATGCAACAAACTAAGCATGACACTATAGGTTAGTACAAATTAGGCAGTATTATCAAACCCCATTCTCTATAATCTTCTTATGGTGTGTAAAAAAATCCACATCCCTTCAAACTTAGATCTCCAAACTTCATATGACTAAAGCAAAACATCAAAAAAGTTTATATAAAAAAGAGATCAGCAGAAAGGAATTCACACTGGTAAATTATCTTTTTGGTGGTTGTTTTTGTTTGCTTGTGAAAAAATGAATACTCAGTATTGGTTGCAGTTAAGCTCACTTCAGGATTATATGCCCTGGAAGAATTTTGAAGATTAACTTTTTTTTTTAAAGATCTTTTACAGTTCTTTCAAAATTGCCTGGGAAAAGAAAATAAACGCAGGTGATGTGCTGATCCAATTTCCCCACTCCGTTGAGAACTTTTGAAAATTATACTATTCAAAAACAGTTTTCCATAAAAAGAATTTTGAACAAATTTGAGCATTCAATCACATATGAAAACAAGAGGCCACATGGTGCTAGATTGGAATCCCTCTTCATCGGGGTTTGTTTGAAGTACTTGGGGGAAAAACAAGGGAAAGAAACTACAGTTGGTTTAGAACAGCCAGCACTAGCGGGCACTTCTCACTCCATGTGGGTGATTCTTCCACCCTCACAGTGCGTCCCCAGCAGAGTATCAAAACCATGAGAAGGAGCAGTTTTGAAGATGGAAGGCCTGGATTCCAAGATCGGCTTATGACTGACAAGCTGGTCTCCTTGGGCAGGATAATGAAGCTTCAGTTTTTCCACCTATAAAGTGGAGATGATGATCGTGGTCGCTACCCCCACAGAGTGGTTTTAAGGCTACATTCAGATAATTCATGGAGAACATTCAGCAGAATGTATGGCACATGGGAATAACTCAATAAATGCTATTAACTATTACAGAGGGAACACTGCAAAACAAATTGAATCATGTTACTGGCTGAGGAGAGAAGCCAGAGCTAGCAAAAATGATTGGCAATGTATCTTGTGAAGCACAGGAACACTTTGCCTTGAGAGAGTTTTCAGCTGAAAAGTTATAGGTAGCTATTTCACACCAAGTAGCGGGAAAGGGAGCTGAACAAAAAAGTCAAGGTGTTAAGAGAAGAGGTGGTCTGCAGAAAATAGAAATAAGAGTAGTGGCTAAGAGGCAGCATAGAAGAGTAGAAATTCTTTAGAATTAGAAAGTTCGAGGCCCATTTACCATTTCTGTCCATTATTAGTTGCATGGCCCTTGTCATGTGGTCTGTTGTTTCTTATACTTAAGTCCTCAATCATATAACTTGTTACTAAGGGTTACTTTGAAGGCTTGCCCTGATGTCCTAATGAAAAGGCACATAATGTGTCTAAATGTAGCACCTGAAAGTACTCTACAGAGAGAAGCTCTTACTGTGAGGTGTGATACCCAGCTACAAGAGTGTCCACAATGATGGAACAGGATGGAAAAAATGCTTCAGGGAATGTATTGACAAAATAAATAAATGCCAACACATGACACAGCACCATTGCCAAATTAGGAATTAGGAAAGTTGGAAACTGTTTAAAACTTTGTGAGAATGGCCAGGTGTAGTGAGTCATGTCTGTAACCCCAGCACTTTAGGAGGCTGAGGCAGGAGGATTGCTTGAGCCAAGCAGTTTGAGGCTGCAGTCAGGTATGATCACGCCACTGTACTCTGGCCTGTGGGACAGAGTGAGGCACAGAAAAAGTCAACTTTCTGAGGAAACACCTGGAATTCCCTGGTGGAAAGGAAGAGTAATTTACTACACTGAATATCACAAATGTCTTAAAAATAATAGATTAATGGAACGTAATAGCTAGTAGAGATTGTGTCAGAGAGTGGCTGGCTGTTCAGCACACTCAATGCCTTTGGATGTCTTCGTAAAGATGGTGGAGCCTCCATCAGCCTGGGCCCCTGAATGACTACAGGGAACAGCCTCCCCAACTCGTACTCCCACATTGTACAGCTGGACTTCATATAAGTGAAAAATAAACTTACGTTATGTTAAGCCACTAAAATGTGAGATTATAATAATTGGATAGGTCTCTAAGTAGCACCCAAATTTTTTCTGTAAGCTTTTTCTTTCTAATTTTTGGTAGAATTTAATATGTAATCCACTTTCTTCCCCATAGAAATATTTTAAATTTTGACTCTTTTTTTTCATAAAATATAAATAAGGCAAATTGTTCCTGGCATTTAATTAATTCTATTTATGGAATTAGCTTCATCCTCAAGGAAATTATAAGGAAATCAGTAACAAAGCAACTGTATGGGGTGTCTATGATTTTAGGATATTAAAGGGCCATTGTCTGTGAGAAATGAGATAATATGATGAATCCATGTTCATTCAAACATCTCTGTCCCAACTAAAAACTCAACACAGGGGGTACAAAAGAAAACGAACAAACAAAAGTATGAATCAGTGTTCTATTTTACATAATATTTTCAAATATATTTTTAGTGTACTATTTCAAAACAAAAAAAACCTTATTTTTTCCCTCATCATAAAAGAAATGCATCTTTTAAAAGTACTCAGATAATACACAAAGCTTTTTTAAGTCAAAATTATAATCTCACCTCCCAGAGGCAACTCCATTGTTAGGAGGAGATACTTATTTTCCTCAAACCTCATTGATCCCAGGCAATCTCAAGCAGTTTCTTCTGCCAAGGTGATAAGAGGAAAATAACACAACATTGTTTGTTTATTTGATTATCTAGGAGTATGAGTTATGTGTGCTTCCTTTGGCTTACTGAATACACATTTCTTTTGTACACTTTTTTAAAATGTTTATCTCATTGGTTTTTAAAAGTTCTAAATAGAATATGCATGTTAATCCTTTGAAATAAATTAATCTTATTATTTATTTATTTTATTTATTTATTTTTTTTAGAGTCAGGCTCTCTCTCTCTTTGTCTCCCAGGCTGGAGTGCAGTGGCAATTTCATAGCTCACTGTAGCCTCGACCCCCCAACCTCAAGCAATCATCCCACTTCAGCTTCCTAAGTAGCTGAGACTACAGGCATGAGCCACCAATTTTTAAAATTTTTTTGTAGAGAAAGGGTCTCCCTATGTTGCACAGGCTGGTCTCTAACTTCTCAAGCAATCCTCCTGCTTCAGCCTCCCAAAGTGCTGGGATAACAGGCATGAGCCACCACACCCAGCTGAAATAAATTCAGACAATCTTCCTTGATAGAGCATTTTTTACCTTGGGAAAATAGTAATAAAATATGCGTAAGTATTAGAAATATCACTCATGTAGGTATTCTCTCACAGCAGGTACCTGGGAATTTTTTTTTTTTTTTTTTTTTTTTTTTTTTTTTTGAGACAGAGTCATGCTCTGTTGCCCGGGCTGGAGTGCAGTGGAGCATGATGTTGGCTCACCACAACTGCTGCCTCCAGGGTTCAAGCAATTCTCCTGCCTCAGCCTCCCAAGAAGCTGGGATTACAGGTGCCTGCCACCACACACAACTAATTTTTGTACTTTTAATAGAAATGGCATTTTGCCATGTTGGCTAGGCTGGTCTTGAACTCCTGACCTCAAGTGATCCACCTGCCTCAGCCTCTCAAATTGCTGAGATTACAGGCATAAGCCACTGTACCCGGCCCAATACTTAACAGAGAAAATCTCACTAAAATTTCGACATGATGGATATGTTAACTAATTTGATTGTTATAATCATTAAACAATTATGTGTATGGAATCACGTTGCATACCTTGAATACATACAATCTCTAATTGTCAATTAAATGTTTTTAAATTTTTTAAAATTGTTCATAATTGTCAAGGGAAGGACCACAGGTTCAAGCTTTTGCTAATTGACCCATGCTGTACATGTGAGATGCATTTTTTTATTCTTAATACTTTTAAATAATGTTTAAAATTTTTGTAATCAATCTGGTGATAAAATATTTTAGTCTATCTCACTTGAAGACTTTGTGTTCTGAAACACAAGAAAGTGTAAAAATCGCAGTAATAATCACTTCTTTACCTTTACCTGTACTTCATAAATCTCGGATGACTTTGTCCTATTATTAAAGTTGGTTTAATATATTAATGTTATAAAAATAGTAGTGCATATATATAGTTACTTTTTTAATAGGTGGGAAAGATGAAATTTGAGATGTTACATGACTTTTCTGGAATCATGGTGAATAACAACAATTAATGATATTTAAGATTAATTATGCCTTTATGATGCAATAAATCTGGTCCATCATACTTTATGTCATTGAGTCATAACAACCACATTATACGGATGAGAAAAGTGAAGCTCAGTGGTGGAATGACTTTTCCAAGGTCACAGTGCGAGGGTGGAGTCATGACTTCAACCCTGGCAGATTCTAGAATCTGCTCGTTTAAGCAGCACTGATTAACCCCACTGGAAGAGGGGCAAATCAGTATTACCTATAGAACCAGAACCAAGGCCTAGGAATCAACACCAAACATATACTTGGAACTTTGTTCTTTGCCTGGTCTTATCACAGGGGCATCTTAAAAGAGCCTCTCCAAGCAGCTCTAAGGCTAGGGTGGGGCTTCTAAGGCTAGGCAGTGGAGGAAACAATGGCATGGTTCACTGGTCAGCCTTCTCTCAATTACAAACAATTTTAACTTTCCCTCAAATCTGTAATTATAGGATGATTGCAAACTCAATATATAGATTGCTGATTCTGAAGCATGCATGTACACAATTCTGACAATAACTGACAAAAATGTAAAAGGTATACCTTAAAAATGTTTAAAAACGCACTTCTTAATTTTTGTGCAAGGAGGTCTTCAGATATGATTCTAAGCGTAGAAGGCTTCAGGAAAAAGAGACTCTGCACATAAGTATGTGTAGATGAAAGCTGTCTTTCCTTTTAAACTCTGTTGCCTAAAACATCCATTTGTGTTGCAAAAATAAATACAGACATGACAGAGAAGCATTGGCAGAGAACTCTCTCATATTTAGTGAATCCTGAAAACACTGTCCCCACTCCAAACTAGTGATTGAGTTCTTGTTTTCCCACCCCCAAGTTTAGATGCTGGAGGTGGTGTTTTTTGTTTTTGTTTTTTTCTTTTCTTTTTCTTTTCCTTTATTCTGACTGGAAGAAAAACACATTGCCTGATTGCTCTTCATTGAGACTCTCCTCTGACTGAGATATATTCTGGATGATATAGGCTAGGCTTTCCCAGAGGCAGTAGAATGCCCTAGATAGCCACTCATAGTCCCTTAATTTTATTTGAATTTTGAGCTGGAAGGCAGCTTAGAAGGAATTGAAATCTAACACCCTTTACCCCCTTTTTATTCAAACAGATAAGGAAACTGTGGTCCACAGAGGTTTGAAAACTTGCCCAAAACACACATTTCACTGCAGTGAATCTGAGATTCCAACTGATATGGTTTGACTCTGTGTCCCCACTCAAATCTCATCTTGAATTGTGATCCTCATAATCCTCTTGTGTCCGGGGAGAGACCTGGTGGGAGGTGATTGGATCATGGGGGCAGTTTTCTTCATGCTATTCTTGTGATAGTGAATGAACTCCATGAGATCTGATGGTTTTATAAGTGTTGGACACTTCCTCCTTCACAAATTCTCTCTCCTGCTGCCATGTTAGATGTGCCTACTTCCCCTTCTACCATGATTGTAAGTTTCCTGAGGCCTCCCCAGACATGCAGAACTGTGAGTCCATTAAACCTCTTTCCTTTATAAATTACCCAGTCTCAGGGAAGTTCTTTATAGCAGTGTGAAAATGAACTGATACACAAACTCAGCTCTTAACTTGCCTTTTTGTTCTTCCACAATAAAATTCAAGCTGCCCAGTGCCCAGGCAGAGTCTCCATAATGCTAATATCTAGAAAAGAAAGGATGAAGGTGGGTGAAAGGTCAAGTCTTCTGAGATTTGGCTAGACAGAGAGGCAGCACCTAGCTAACTGATGTTGTCTTATACATCCCCCCCATTGGTCTGCAGCTGCAGATGTACAGATTCTATTAATTTACCAGTTCAAGAACAAACAAGTCTTTGCCGGTGTAGAAAAGAGGCTCATGGTAACCCAAGCACACATCTTCTAGAAAACAACAAAAGCCACCTCTGGCGGGGCACCATCCACAGTGCACCCCGGTGCATCTGAGGTCTTATGCCCAAAATGAATGTAAATTAGGGCTGAGGTTTTGAACAACTTCTGGGCACCTTACCCCACAGAAAAATCGGGAGCTATTGGAAACAGGGTGGGGGCAGGGTGAGTGCTTTTGTTGTTTTCGTTTTTGTTTTGTTTTTTCCTCTTTTCAAAGGGTCAAAAGCCAACAATCTAACACTTGTAAAAGTGTCAGCCCAAAGCGGGAAGGCTCCTTGGATGACAGGATAGCTCACCCAGAAGCTCGGCATGTATCGGAAACTGAGAGTCAACACCACGCTTTCTTGCTCTTCCTTCCAACAGCCTCTGTTGCTCGTGGCAGATTTAATGGTGTGATTTACAGCACTGAGGGACCTTTGTCAGGGCCAGTGAAATGACAAACAATAAATATATGGAGCAGTATGTTAACAGCCTCCACACAATACCTTGTCAGTTACAGCTTGATAGCGATACATTTTAATTTTGTCTTTCATAAAAATCTTGGCATGTATGCCTCATTTGAACACAGGCTTCCAAGTCAAGTGTGTCATCCAAGCATGCAGTTTATCACCCTCTATATTTTCTGTCCTTTTCATTTAATGTCAT
Organism: Chlorocebus sabaeus; assembly: GCF_047675955.1. NCBI lineage: Eukaryota > Metazoa > Chordata > Mammalia > Primates > Cercopithecidae > Chlorocebus > Chlorocebus sabaeus. Next base: position 48,443,058 of record NC_132908.1, on the reverse strand, counting down.
TCCTATGGCAACAGACATCGCCCTGGAAATCATTTTCAAAACAGCTTATTTGTTGAAAGGGATTGGGTGAGGCTAAAATATGTGTTTGGCTGGGAAGAATGTCAGAGTGTGAATATGGCTTAGTTACATTAATCATATTCTTTGAGGACTTTGTGTAATCAGATACTTGAAGGAGGCGTATTGTGGGGTGGAATTTGACATCCCCACCCCACCCCCAGCTTTTTATGGTTTTGCATTTCATAAGGATAAAAATAAGAGAGGCAAACTTGCAGTTCACTCCATGGAAAAAGATCTACGCTTGTTTCTAACATGGCACAGTATGTCCATTTAGGGAACACGATTGGTGGATTGTAGCCCTAATAATACTGAACCGCCGTTACTATGAAGCTGATTATGTGAACCTGAATTTATTCATTCAACATATCTTTAATGAGCATCTAGTTTGAAATGAATATTGCCTGAGAAAAGAGTGGTGAAAAAAATAGACAAAACCTCTGCTCCCATGGAGTTTTACAGATTTTATTATTTATTTATTTATCCATTCATTGATTATTATTGTCATTTTTAGAGACGAAGTCTTACTCTGTCAGCCAGGTTGGAATGTCACAGGGCAAGCATAGCTCACTGCAGCCTCAAACTCCTGAGCTCAGGGCAAGTCTCCTGCCTAAGTCTCCTGAGTAGCTGGAACTACAGGTGTGTTCCACCACCTAGTTAAGGACAGATTTTAAATAAGCAAACTAATACATTGTTCAAGCTGGGTTCTCCAGTAACAGGATCTGACATGGGGGTTCTTGTGAAGATGTTTTATTGAAGACCCAATAAACAAGTTGTATGGGGGGCTTGTAAGTTGGTGTAGAGAGCAGAACCAGACAGAGGAAGAGGCCAAGCAAAGTTGAGTCTAGCCACTGTCTGATCTCAGCAGGAGCTATGGAGTGCAAATGGCCCCACCAAGCTGACCCACCTCGGGACATTGTACGAGTGAGTCATTGGTTGTACGCTACCTTGTGGTGTGTGCCATCACAGCCTCCTAGGCATCCCTTGGTGAGGCAGCTCCTATTGACCAAGAGTAATGCTTGGAAGAAAGGTGCAGATGTTGGCCATTGGCCATCAAAACGCATGTCGGCTGGGGAGTGGGCATGCCAGCTGGACAAGGGAGTCAGGGCATATAGTTCCTACTACATGCATACATGCAGTATTTTAAATCAGGAATAACGCTATGAATAAAATAAAAGACAGTGGTCAATAGTAGGTGGACACGTCATGAAATGCTTTTCTAAAGAGACAATATCGGAACTGAAGCCAGCCATATGAAGATCTGGGGCAACTGTTAAAGCAGATAAAACAAAAGTCCAAATAACCCACGAGTGGGCTCTTTCAAAGGATGGTAAGCTCAGGATATTTAAGGAACAGAAGGTAGGCTCAGGTGGTTAAAGTGCCATGAGCAATGGACGGGGTGATACAGGAGAAAGTCAAAGAAACAAGTTAGGATCAGATTATATAGCATATAGAAGGCCATGAAAAGGGCATTGTATTTTATTGTAAGGTCTATAGAGAGCTCACTATACTCTTAAGCCAGCCAGCATTACATACCAGAATCTAGAAATTAAACCACCTGCCCACATTCAGCTCCTCCCACTCTGCTAAGTGCCCTGAGAAGCAAAAGTCATGAGTATGTGTCGCAGGCACAAGATCCTCCCTGTTTCAGTGAGGAGATAGGTCTTGCTAGATGGAAACTCACAAAGGAAGCAGTACTTCCATGAATATGAATATCAGCTACACATCTGACTGTCCGTGGCTTAAGAAAATACCCAATTATTGGTTCACACAGCAGCCCACTAAAGCTTTTATTTTTTTTTTTTGAGACGGAATATCACTCTGTCGCCCAGGCTGGAGTGCAGTGGTGTGATCTTGGCTCACTGCAAACTCCACCTCCCGGGTTCACGCCATTCTCCAGCCTCAGCCGCCCGAGTAGCTGGGACTACAGGCGCCTGCCACCACATCCGGCTAATTTTTTGTATTTTTAGTAGAGACGGGGTTTCACCATGTTAGCCAGGATGATCTCTAAAGCTTTCTTGACCTATATTATGAATGACCGGATGACATGCAGCTTTGATGAAAATCTCAAGCCTTTTCATCATGCATTATTCCTATATTTGGTATTTCAGGAACACACTTTCACCAAATTAGAACCTAATGCAGTCTTTCATAAAGGCTACATTCTGCATAATAGATAGCCTTATAGAGCCTTACTACCCAAACTGTGGTCTGCAGACCTTGACCATGGGCATGACCATGACATGGGAGGTTAGGAAAGCAGAACAACACACTCTGCCCCAGACCTATCCAACCAGAATCTTCATTTGACAAGGTCCCCCCAGGTGATTTGTATGCCCATTAAAGTTTGATAAGCTCTGATGCAGAACATTGTTTCTACAGGAAAATGTGTCCTGAGGTACAATAACTCACCGATTAACAAAACAAATACTTGAGACATACAACCAAGGTGTAAACTGGCCTCTACCAAAAATATTTAAAAGTTGAACATTATAATATAATTTTAAAAGAACAAAACATGTAAATCCTTTTCACAGCACTGTCAATTGTGTGGACACCAGGAAGGTGCTTGGGAGTCCAAGATAATTCAGGAGAGACCCTCAATATAAACAGATTTAAAGGGCAAGGTGCAGGGGCTCATGCCTGTAATCCCAGGATTTTGGAAATCCAAGGCAGTTGAATCACATGAGGCCAGGAGTTCAAGACCAGCCTGACCAACATGGCACAACGTTGTCTCTACTGAAAAAAAAGTAATAATAATAATAACAAAATTAGCCAGGTGTGGAGTTGCACACCTGCCATCTCAGCTACTTGGGAGGCTGAGGCAGGAGAACTGCTTGAACCTGGGAGGAGGAGGTTGCAGTGAGCCGAGATCACACCACTGCACTTCAGCCTGGGCAACAGAGACAGACTCTGTCTCAAAAATAAATAAATAAAGAGATTTGAAGAAGAAAAGAGTAAGGAATATAGCGCTGATGGATGGTTTCACAGAAAAGGAGAAATCAGCATTAGTCAAAACTGTGTCTTAAAATATTATTCCTAGAAAGTACAAGAACAGTCACTTTTCAAAAGAAGACGTGTATGTGGCCAATGTGCCTGTGAACAAAGCTCAAGATCACTGATCATTAGAGAAATGCAACTCAAAACCACAATGAGATACCATCACACAAGTCAGAATGGCTTCTTAAAAAAGTAAAAAAAAGAAAAAAAGAAAGAAAAAACAGACGCTGACAAGGTTGCCAAGCAAGGGGAATGCTTATACACCATTGATGGGAGTGTAAATTAATTCAACCTTTGTGGAAAGCAGTGTGGGTGATTCCTTAAAGAGCTAAAAACATAATTACTAATTGACCCAGCAATCCCATTACTGGGTATATACCCAAAGAAATATAAATCATTCTACCCTAAAGACACATGCCTGCATATGTTCATTGCGGCCCTGTTTACAATAGCAAAGACATAGAATCAACCTAAATTTCCATCAGTGACAGATTGGAAAAAAAAATGTGGAATACTATGTAGCTATAAAAAAGAATGAGATCACATCCTTTGCAGGAACATGGATGGAGTGCAGCCTATTATCTTTAGTAAACTAACACAGGAACAGAAAACCAAATACCTTGTGTTCTCACTTACAAGTGGGAGCTAAATGATGAGAACAAATGAGCAAAAGGAGGGAACAATAGACACTGGGGCCTACTTGAAGGTGGAGAGTGGGAGGAAGGAGAGGATCAGAAAAAATAACTGTTGAGTGCTAGGTTCAGTACCTGGTGACAAAATAATCTGTATGGCCAACACCCATGACTTGAGTTTACCTATGTAACAAACCTATACATGTACCCCTGAACCTAAAGGAAAAGTTTTTAAAAAATAGTAATAAAAATATATATACTGCTATGAGGCAAGACTTCCAGAATGGTGGGAATCCAAAAATCTCCTTCTTTATAAAAGCAATGAGAATACTGTCAAAATTGTTAAAATCAGTAGTTTTAAGACCTCTGGAACTTAATCAAAGGCTTACAACAATCCAAGGAGTGTTTATCCAAAGAAATACTAGTTCTACAAAATGCTAATAGATATTACCCCAAAGATGATACCATGGTAAAATTAGGAGCATTGGATTAAACAAAGTTACAGGTTTCTCTTCGGTAGGATCTTTTAGAACCTTTAGTACACTAAATATTCATTTCATAGTCTGCAATTTTTTTCTAAACTTAATTGACCACAGATCCCTTTTATTGTGAGATAGTCTATGGATCTATGTCCTGAGAAATACACTTTGGAACATATTAGGTGCGACTTTGAGGTTAGACCTATGAAAAGATGAAGAGTTCTAGACACTGGAAGGAGTAAACACAATGAAAGGCGGGCATGAGAGTCCCCTGGAAACCCAGGTATTTTTCTGGAATGTGGTTAGGAGAGAAGCTGGTTAAGAAGAAAAGTGATCAAATGTTGGAGTCTTTGCAGGTTAAACAGAATGATTCAGAATAGTTTCTTAAAACAAGTTATACTCAGCTAGGCATGGTGGCTCACATCTGTCATTCCAGCACTTTGAGAGGCCAAAGCAGGAGGACTGTTCTAGGCCAGGAGTTTGAAACCAGTCTGGACAACATAGTGAGACCCTATCTCTACAAGAAAAATTTTTAAAAATTAAAAATTAGCCGACTGTGGTGGCATATGCCTGTAGTCCCAGCTACTAAGGAGGCTGAGGCAGGGGTGGGGAGTGGAGGAGGGATCATTTGAGTCCAGAAGTTCAAGACTGCAGTGAGCCATGATCGTGCCACTGCACTCCAGCCTGAGCAACAGAGCGACACCCTGTCTCAAGAAAGCAAAAACAAATAAACAAAAAAAGTTACACAAAGCACACACCATAAAAGACTGATTAATTTGATGTCATTAAGATTTAAATTTCCATAGAACAAAAAAGTTCTGTTAAACCGAGTGAAAAGACAACCCATAGCCTATGAGAAGATATTTGCAAAACACAAACAGCAAGGAGACTATGCAGAATGTACAAAGAGCAAAGGGTACTAGCTGGTGATAAACAGAGAAAGAAACTGAAATAATCAATAGATATGCAAACCGATGCTCAACTTCCAGAATGATCAGGAAGTACAAATCAAGTTAAAACCATAATGAATTTCATAAAAATTCTAATCTCTACCACTACCAAGTGCTCATAAAGAAACTGAGCACGCAACTCTCATATATTCTGAGAGGGCTTCACAAACTTTCTACTCACATTTCTAACACCAAAAATATGAGTGGATCTTCCTCACACCAACCAGTGTGCCAACTCTCTGGATATCAACCGAGTATCCTACAATTCAGGTCAATTCTGACACTACCTGGAGCTAGCATCAGATTTCCTCAATGTGAGGGCTCAGTTCCACAAGACCACCCTCACTTCAGATGCCAGTCTCAAATATTGAGTACCCAGGGTAGCTACACTTCAGTTCAACCTTGCAATAAAGCTAGGGGTTGCCATAACCTCCTCCCTTCAGGTTTAGTAACTTGCAAGAGTGGCTCACAGAACTCAAGGAAGCACTTGACTTATCATTACCAGTTTGTTACAACTGTTACTGATAACAAAATTGTTACCAGTGTGTTCCTGTTACAACACAGGAACAGCCAAATGAAAGAGATGCACAGGAATGTATGGGTGGGGAAGGGTGAGTGGAGTTTCCATGTCGTCTCTAAGGTTACTACCCTGAGTAACCTCAACACCTGAATGTGTTCACCACCCCTGAATCTCTCTGAACCCCTTTGTATAGGGGTCTGTTATGGAGATTCCATTACAGAATCAAGATTTATTAAATCATTGGCCATTGGTGATTATCGGTGTCTCTAGCCCCTGTCCCCTCCCTGGAGGTCAGGAAGTGAGGCTGAAAGTGCCACACCTCTAATCATGCTTAGGTCTTCCGGAGATCAACCCTCAGCCTAAAGCTATCTAAGGTCCACCAGCCACCCTAATCATTTAACTGGCATTCAAAGACACTCATCACTCAAGAGATTTCCAAGTCTTTTTAGAACTGTGTGTCAGGAACGAGACACTAAGACCAAGTTTTAAAATTATACCAATGGATAAACTGATACAGGTTGAATATCCCTTATTTGAAATCACTGGGACCAGAACTGTTTGGGATTTTGGATTTTTTTTGGGGGGGGGGATTTGAAATGTTTGCTTTATATTTTCCAGTTGAGCATTCAAAATGTAAAAGCCCAAAATGTTAAATGTATCAATAAGCATTTCTTTGTATCAATGAGCATTTCTCTTGAGCATCGAAACTTCCAAGATGTTTTGAATTTTGGAGCACTTCTGATTTCAGATTTTTGGATTTGGAGTACTCAATCTGTATAAACATTTTGGAGGGCAATTTGAAAAAGTTTAGAAAATTTGGAGATGTGTGTACACCCTAGAGAAATTCCTACTTATGTGCACAAGGAAATAAGTTAAAGAATGTTCCAGCACTGTTTGTGGAAACAACCTAAATGGCAATTAATAGAATAGATGAATATATCATTGTTTAGTCATATAATGAAATATTATATAGTAGTTAAATAAATTGGGGCTATATGACTCAACATTGATAAGTCTATAAAACACATAAAGTATGATACCATTTACAATAAAATTTTCTAAAATGCAAAATTATATTGAATATTGCTTATAGGAGCCTTTACAGATGCTAACAGTATGAAAACAAGTATGGAAATAATGCATACAAATTCAACATGACGGCAACCTCTAGAGAGGAAGAGAAGGGAATGGGAATGAATAGGGATACACAGAAGCTTCAACTATCTGCAAACAGAAGAAGTATCTGAAGCAAGTATATTTTTAAACGTTTAAATTCGACCTAGATATGTATGGATAAATAGGTGTTTACAATATTATTCTCTCTCTTTTCTGTACAAAATACTTTCTTTTCCTTTTCTTTCTTTTTTTTTTTTTTTTTTTTTTTTTTTTTGGTGGCAGGGTCTCACATTGTCACCCACACTGGAGTGCAGGGGCCAGTAGCACAATCTCGGCTCACTGCCACTTGGCTTCTTGCAGGCTCAAGAGATATCCTGCCTCAGACTCCTGAGTAGCTGTTACTGCAGGCATGCCACCATGCTTGGCTAATTTTATTTTTATTTTATTTTATTTTTTATTTTTAGTAGAGACAGGGTTTCACCATGTTGCCCAGGCTGGTCTCCAACTCCTGACCTCAAGCGATCCACCCACCTCAGTCTCCCAAATTGCTGGGATTACATGCATGAGCCACTGTGCCCAGCCTATACTTCATATTTTCTATTATAAGACAACTCTGAGCAGAGATGCACCCTTTTTTATTTTTATTTTTTTGTAGAGACAGGGTCTCACCTTGTTGCACAGGCTGATCTCAAACTCGCAGGCTTACGTGATCCACCCACCTCAGCCTCCCAAAGTTCTGGGATTATAGGCGTGAGCCACTGCACCCAGCCAAGATGTACTCTTGAATAAGGAATCATTTTTAGTTCTTGAACAGAGAAGAGAAATGTCTGGAAGACTGGGAGAAACGCTTCTTGCATGTGCGGTGAGGAAAGAATCACCACTGTGAGATTAGATCCAACTTCATTGAGAAGCCGAGAGAGGGTACATGCTGAGTCTGGCAGAGGCGATGCTGCAGGGAACAGGAGGAAGAACAGGGCCATAGAACAGGCTATGGATGCCACACACCTGAACTGTTGACTTCAGAGCCTGCTTGGGGAAGGCAGAACAGAGCCGTGCTCAAGAGCCTGGGTTGGGCAGTCAGCTAGCCCTGGGTTTGATTTCCCCATTTATCTCTAGTTAGCCTTCTTGGGTTATACTTTTTCTCATTCTCTCCATCTGTTCAGTGCAAGCAAGCATTATGCTTCTGTCATAGGATTGATATGAGGATTAAATGAAATAATCCAGGTAAAATACTTATCACAATGCCTGGCATGTAATAAGCATATTATAAATGGTAGATGTCATGTAATAGTATCACTCAGGGCCTGTCAAGGAAAAACCAAGGCCAGACATGGTGGCTCACACCTTTAATCCCAGCACTTTGGGAGGCTGATGTAGGAAGATTGCTTGAGTCCAGGAGGTGGAGACTGCCCTGGGCAATGTAGTCAGACCCTGTCTCTAAAAAAACAAAAAAGGAAGAAAAGAAAAGGATTTAAAACAAAATAAGAAACCTGAAAGTACTCCCGTGATTTCAAACAGTGGCAACTTAATACAAGGGACTGGTTTTGTGGGTAACTCTTTTCCAAGGGAAAAGAGCCTGATTGGCCTAGATTGTATCATGTGACTTCCCAGGGTCATGTGATGGGCATTCCCCTCAGGATCACACAGTGAGACAGGTCAGACCGCAGCAACATACGTTCACTGCCCCTGCTTAACACTTAGTTTGAATGTCAGTTTAAATCTCAGTTGAAAGGTCTGGGGAAAGCACAGAAGATGAGTGAAGCAGCTTAGAGATCAGCAACTGGCAAGATGCTCCAGGGGCAACGTGGAAAGGAGGCTGCGTTCATTTCCTTGGGATGTCTAAACAAAGGACCACACATTGGGTGATTTAAAACAACAGAAATGTGTTCTTCCATGTTTCTGGAGGCTGGAAGTTCAAAATCAGGGAGTCAGCAGGATTGGTTTCCTCTGAGGGCTTTGAGGGAGAATTTGTCCCATGCTCCTCTGCTGGCTTCCGGATATGGTTGGCAATTTTTGGTGTTCCTTGGCATGTGGAGCTGGGGACCCCAATCCCTGGGACTAGTACCAGTCTGTGGCCTGTTAGGAACCGGGCCACACAACAGGAGGTGAGCAGTGGGCAAGTAAGCATTACGACCTGAGCTCCACTTCCCATCAGATCAGCAGCAGCATTGCATTCCCATAGGAGCTTGAACCCTACTGTGAACTGTGCATGTGAGGGATCTAGGCTGTGCTCTCTTTATGCGAATCTAATGCCTGATGATCTGAGGTGGAACAGTTTCACCTTGAAATCATTCTCCCACCCCAAACCTGACTGTGGAAAAATTGTCTTCCACGAAACCAGTCCCGGTGCCAAAAATGTTGGGGACCCCTGATGTAGAGGTATCATTCCACACTCTGCCGCCATGTTCACATGGCCTTCTCCTGCATCTCTGTCTTCTCTTAGAAGGCCACCAGTTACAATGGACTAGGGTCCACCCTACTCCAATATGACCTCATCTTAGCTAATTACATCTACAAAGACTCTGTTTCCAAATAAGGTGACATTCACAGGTACTGAGGGTTAGGACTTGAACATATCTTTCAGGGGTACAAAATTCAATCTGCAACAGATATGGTCTCAATGAGGAGCTGAGGTCATCCAGGATGGGCTAGAACGCTGGCTGATCCTGTGTTCTAGTAGAAGTCAGGACCAGGGAAAGAGGGACCCTAGGGGAAAGCTGCAGCCACAGATTCTTCCAGTCACTGCCATAGTTGCCACTAGAGTCAGACAGGGAAATATCCTTTGTCCCATCCTCTTGTTCTTCACTCTCTCACCAGTGTCTCTTAAGGGCCAGAACAGCCAGAAAGCAACTGACATGAGAGACTGGGAAACTTCTCCTGCAAAAGTCAGCTGTCTTTTCCCCTCATGTTCAAAGCACAAACCCCAAGGACAGAGAATATTCAGTTGCGGTTGCTCTAAGCCTGTCAAGGCCGTGTGGAACTAGTTACCCTAACTGGAATAAGAGGTGGGGCTGGGGGGATTTTGAAGTGGCAACTAAGAAATAGCCAGTAAAAGATAACAAAAGAGACATGATCTGTGCCCATGGAGATATTAGACTAGTGGAAGAGTGTATTCGTCTGTTCTCACACTGCTATAAAGAAGTATCTGAGGCTGGGTAATTTATTAAAAAAAAAAAAAAGAGGTTTAATTGGATCATGGTTTTGCAGCCTGTACAAGAAGCATGGTGATATCTGCTTCTGGGAGGCCTCAGAGAGCTTATACTCATGGCAGAAGGCAAAGTGGGGGCAGACCATCTTACATGGCGGAAGCAGGACCAAGAGAGAGCAAGGAGGTGCCACACACTTTTAAATGACCAGATCTCACAAGAACTTACTATCTCAAAGCCAGTACCAAGGAGTATGGTGTTACACCATTCATGAGAAACCACCTCCATGATCCAATAACCTCCCACCAGGCCCCACCTCCAATACTGTCCCCAGTGAGGAAGTATAATTCAACATGAGATTTGGTGGGGACACAGATCCAAACAATATCAAAGAGAGAGAGATTATATAAAAATAATTTTAATTTTGAAGTTAAATGTGCTGTGAATTTAAAAAGTAGACTAAGTAAAGGAAAATAGCCAAGGCTCCAGAGTTAAATTGGGGGATTCAAGAAAGCCTTCCTTGAATGGGTGAAATTTAAACTGAGGGTTAAGCAGGGGCAGTGGACATACGTTGCTGAGGTCTGACCTGTCTCACTGTGTGATCCTAGAAGGAATGACACAACCTAGCCCAATCAGACTCTTTTGCCCTAGAAATGAGGTTCAAATCAGGCACATGGGAAGAGGCAGCAGGAATTGCTGAGTTCTTAGATGGCAATGCCGTAGGCCTGTCCTAGGAACCTCTTCAGAGGAGCTGTGGCAGGTTATACTTCCCAAAGATTGCTCCGACAATATCTTCCATCTCACCTGCTCTCCTTACAATGTGACTTTCGACTTGCTGCCGATGAGATGTGCCTCCTCCACCTGAATCTAAGTGGCCTCATGATTATGGTACGCATGATGCTCTCTGACTTCAGAGGCTCGATCATAAAAGGGCGTACAATATCTGGCCAGGTTTGGTGGCTCATGTGTATAATCCCAGCACTTCGGGAGGCTGAGAAAGGCAAATCACCTGAGGTCAGGAGTTGGAGATCAGCCTGGCCAATATAGTGAAACCCCATCTCTACTAAAAATACAAAACTTTTTAGGCATGGCGGCATGTGCCTGTAGTCCCAGCTACTCAGGAGGCTGAGGCAGGAGAATAACTTAAACCTAGGAGGTGTAGGTTGTAGTGAGCCGAGATTGTGCCATTGCACTCCAGCCTAGGTGACAGAGCAAGATTCTGCCAAAAAAAAAAAAAAAAGGCTCTACAATATCCATCCAGTTCTCTAGGAATACTTATTCTTGGAGCCCAGCCAGCATGGAATCCATTGGCTCTTGTTCTATGACCTTCCAGATTCCAGGCTCATAGCAATGAGGCCAGTAGGAAAAGCTTCATCACAGTGTGAAGAAGCCTAAGAGCCAAGATCTCAGTTCCAGCTGCATTCAAGCTCCCAGCAAGCCAGCACCAACCTACCAGCCATGTGAGGGAGCCATATTGAAAGTGGATCCTTCAGCCCCAGCCAGACCATGCCAGCCAACGTTACATGGAACTGAGACTTTATTCCCTCTGATCCCTGCCCACATTGAATAGTCATAAATGGAATAAATGATTGTTGTTCTTTTACACCATCAAGTTTGGTTACCCAGCAATAGACACTAGAACAGCAGTCCGGATTCTCCTTTTTCCTATGACCCAGCTCTTCAACTCTTTTCATTTTTATAAACTGTCATCCTGTTAGTCAATTTATTCTTAACAAAATTAAATGAAGTTTGTTTCCTTTTCTTATGTCAAAGAACCTTGATATGTAGCCCTTGCAAAGGACAAAAAGAGAAACTTCAGACTGAGAAGAAACCATCACCTGCAGACTCGTTCAGGAAAGAGCCCGGAACCTTAAGAGGAATTGGGACAGTTAGTGAGGCTGAAGTGCATGGAATGAAGGGGACTGAGGCTCAAAGTGAGGTTGGAGAAGGAGGGACATTAGTATTAACTGATTAGTATGTCCCAAGTCACCAAAAGTACTTAATACATACTGTCTCATTCATCTGCACCTCAGTAAGAAGAGATAAGTCCTATTTTTAAGTGCAACCTCTGCTTCCATTTAAGGGAAAATAAAATTGAGGGTCAGGGATTACTGCCTGACTCAGCTGTTCCTCTGATGCCTGTATTTCTACCACATCTCCCCCATGGCCCCGTAGACAATTTATGACATAGAGAGAAGAGTATGAGGAAAGCAATAGTGAGAAATTCATGAATGGATAAGCAGACCAGTTGGAAAAACCCAATAATAGTAGGAAGCCGTAAACCTCAGCTTACCTCCCCACCAAAAAATTAGAGCCAAACATAGAACACGACAGTCATTAAGACAAAGGAGAAAGAACAGTGGCTTTGAAATCATATGGATGTACCTCCCGGAGAAACCATTTTCTCATCTCTAAAATGCAGGTGCTAATACCCAAATCTCTGTCACAAGATTTGAAGATGATACTTGTAAATTGGATGGCACTTACTAATTATCAAAATGGCACAAGTAATCCTAAGTATTAAAAATAATTATAGTAACACGTAAGGTTGCATAGACAGAGGCCAAAAAACATAGGGGACAAGAAAAAAAAGGGGGAAAAAAGTAAGGGCACATGGTAAAATGGGAGAAAAAGACAAAAGAAAGACAAAACTATTGTTAGGGGAGAACAGGAGAGGGAAGGACAAAGAAAATCAGGTCTCGGGCTGGATGATTGTGAAGTTTCCTTGCAGAAAGCTATACTACAGCCTGAAGCAAATCCTGGTGCCACCACCCGTGCATAAGAGGCAGCAGTCCCATGCAGTCAAGCCCTGTGACCTTGCCAAGCAGCAAACGTCCATGTTCAGAGGTTAGGAGTATCTGAGACTCCCATGAAACTGTCTCCTAAATCATCCCATGATCCCTTTGCAAAGACAAAAGGCAGCCAGATCACCCTTAAGTGAATCTCCTTAATTCCGTAATCTCATCAAGCTTACTGGATTCTTGGTGATTTTGGGGCTCCACATCCTGGGCCACCCACTCTTTGACATTCATTAGAAAGGGACCTGCAGAAGGAAACTGAGGGAGGGAATGGAAGGATGCCAGCCGAGGGCAGAGAGCAGAATGGCCTACACTAGGGACCGTCACACCAAGTTTCCATGTCTGCCCAGCATCTGAGGAAAGAAACTTGCTTTCAAACCATATCACCCTCGAGGGTGGCACATAACAGGTGAAAGGAATTACAGCAGCTTTCCAAAGTCTTTCAAGGTGTGGCCAGCTTTGCTTGCACTCGGGTGCAAAGTTTCTAGACAAGGGAAGAAAGTGGATCAAAGGGAACTTCCTAAAAGGGAAGTAGATCGGCATTGAGAAGATGCAGAAGAGAGATAACCCTAGAGACATCTCTCTCTTTTTTTCTCTTTGGTTCCTTGCCGTCATCCTATCCTTGGTGGCCTTATTGAAAATTCCTGCCCTCCCGCCCTCCAGCTCACCATACCCACATCAGGGTGGGGCAGCTTTTTATGAAGAAAAATAGAGGTTGCAATGTTTGGCATATTAATTCAGAGCATATGGCGAAAAATATTGTTTGCTATGGCTTGTGGGCTTATGATATTTAATTTAAAATAGATTTTCCTAAATAAAAAGAGACTTTATACAGATGGCCATTAAAAGCAAACCGTTTTGCTGCTCGGCATTGTTAAAATAGAATGTTTTGAAAGCATTTTATAGTACCTAGGCCCTTTGGCAAGGATGTAGGACTCCGTGAAGATGGAGGCTTGGCGCAGTAACAAGACGGTCCAGATGCAATTGTCACAAGCCCTGTCCTGAGGGCCATTTTTCTTTCCATAAGTTTGATTTTCTTTGGTATAGAAATCTTTCTTCTTGCATCCTAAATTTTATTCAAATCGGAGAAAGCACGACTCTTGAGATCCGCCGGCTGAAATGATGGCAGCAAATGTATTATGATGTCATTTCTCGTTAAATATGAACAGATTGTTTCCACAGCAAACATCTAGCAAGCACAAGGCCAGGTGTTTTCCTCTTCTCCATGTCTCCTTTCAGTGTTAGTGGAGTATAGTGGGATTTTTTTCTTTTCTCTCTCTCTCACTCTCTCTCTCTCTTCTCTCACTCTCTCTCTCTGTGTATCCTTTTAACAATTAGGTAAGGTTAAGGACCACCACACAAAGGGTTCCCTGATATTTGAAGGGCATTAAGATTCTTGTACAAGTAAAGAGAGCATGGGCAGTAGTTTCCATGTTTTGGGAGGTAATGAAAGTTGCAAAATAAAAATAACTTCTGATTCATCTCACTGAGGACTTTATCATGAATGATGTCAATCCATCATGTTTTCTTCAGCTGATTCATTTTAATCTTCAGAGGATGGAAGCAGACCTAACAGGCAGGCTCCCTGATTCCTTTAACCATGCAAACACAACAGCAAACGACAAGGAGAGGAAACTCCGGTGTTCACTTACGGGCCACTGCTCAGGGTAGAATATTCTCAACAGCCCTGGCTTACCTCTTCTTCCTCTCCCCTTGCTATCGGCAACAGACAATATTCTCAGCTGCAAAATGATCGGAAGAGAGTAATGCATACCTCAGGGTCAAATCTGTTGAGTTTGTTTTTGTGATGCAATGTCAGTCGCTGAAGACTTTTGTTGAAAAAGCTGATACTTGAGAAATTGTTTTGCATTAGTTTGGGATAGAAAAGAAAGCTGATAGCAGTTTCTAGATTGTCAGTAATCCTTTCTTATGAGCGGCCAAAGAGAAACAGCCTACTTCCTGATTGGGGCTCCGAGAAATGTTGAGGTACAAAAACAATTGTTCCCAATGCACTCCCATCTGTAATTAGGAATGCACCAACCATGGCATGGTTTGTTTTTCTAGTTCAGTAACCTTTAACAACACTTGTAATCAGTTTGGTTTAAAAAGTGGGGGAGAAGGGGATGGGAAAGAACTACATTACACTTAGCCCAGGCAGCACTCCTAGAGAAATGTTCAGCGCCAGACACACCTTGCTACTCCGGTGACTTTCTGCGTCTTTGTTTGCAGGGATATAAACAGAGCTTAGCTGAGCCCACAGAAAGACTCTGCAATCCCGTGGGGCAACTTTATAGGGGAAGCTGTCTCCTTTGTCCCTGGAGTGAGGGATCGGGTTTGCAGGAGGCTAGAGGACTGCAGCCTTGCATTTGGGGGCAGTTATTTACCTGGTTTGCACCTGGATATCTGTAGCTCAAATGAGCATGAACCTGCCAGAACTTGAAAGAGTCAGAAGATGTACCTGGCAGAATTAACAAAACTAGAAGACGCTTTTACTGAAGCAGGCAAGACCCCTACTGAGACCTTTGCAATTTCAACTTCAGAAAATTCTTCAGAGCGGTTATCAATTAGCACAGGTTGGGGTGAGCCAGGAAGGTAAATATTGATTTGTAAAGTTTCTAGCTCAGTGGTTGTCTTTGAATGAACTCATGGAGAATGACCCCTCTTAACCAGAAATTAAAATTAAAGAAAAAAAGATGTAAGGCTTTTTGCTTATTAAAATGGACATTTATTTCTCTTTTTATAAAAGCAGTACATGTTCATTATAGACAAATTAGGAAATATGACTAATAAAAAATTAAAAATAAGAAGTATCCATTTTGTCAGCATTCCACATTAACTGTTGTTAACTGTGGCATATAACATTTCCAACTTGAAAAATAGCTATTCAATTTTTAACAGAAGTCAGGGCCATGGTGTGCACACTATTTTGTAATATACCCTTGTTGCTTCGGAGTCTTTATTGTGGCTGTTATTTGAAATTGATAACTTTGCATTGACATCTTTTTGCTTTCTGTTTTTTTATTTTTTTTCGAGACACAGTCTCACTCTGTCACCCAGGCTGGAGTGCATTGGTGCAATCTCAGCTCACTGCACCCTCCGCCTCCCAGGTTCAAGTGATTCTCCTGCCTCAGCCTCTCAAGTAGCTGGGATTCCAGGCGCCTGCCACCATGGCCGGCTAATTTTTGTATTTTTAGTAGAGGATGGGGTTTCACCATGTTGGCCAGGCTGGTCTTGAACTCCTGACTTCAGGTGATTCACCTGCCTGGGCCTCCCAAAATGCTGGGATTACAGGCATGAGCCACTGCGCCTGGCCTGACATTGTTTTTAATGACAGCCTAGTATTCTATCTCATGGATGTATGAAGGCTTCATTAATCAATCCTTCATTCTTAGACATTCAGACTACTTCCACCTTGTGTGTGTGCTGAAAACTGCTTCAGCAAACCACCCTCTGGGTGAATATTTGCAGTAAAGTGTTATTATTGTTGCTGTTATTTAAACAGACTAACTTAGGGATGCTTTAGAAATTTTTCTGAGAACTAAGATGAAGACAGAGAACTGGCATGAAAGAGTAAATTCTAACTATGTCTGAATAGAAGACATGAATGGAGTTATGGAACAGGTGTGACTGAACTAGGTAGCGAAGTAGAGAGTGTTAAAAGAAATTCTGTAAAAAATACCAGGCATTTAACTAAATTGTACAGGACTGCCGATGACCTGTTAGATATCTGCCATCTCTCATTTCTATGCCTGCTATTCTAGGAGCCTCTGTTTTTGTAACACATAAACGCATGTGGCATCTTCCTGGGTTATTTGGACCAAGTACTGTAATTCCTTAAGATCAGCAGACTGTTTTGGGGATGATTAAAAAAAAAACAAACTGGTTCAAATGGTAATATAGAACTGGGGATGATGTCAAAATGATAGTGGTGGAAGGAAAAATGCTAGGACGGATCAGGTCCAAAGTTGTCCTTAGTGAACCAAAAATATATGATTTGATAAAAATAATCTTAAACTCTGCTTTCGACGAGGGTGTTTACAACAGGCGTGGACAACAGTTAAGAATCTCAGAAGACAGCCTCATGGATGGAGGGCCAATATCCCCCTCCCCCACGTCTATGCGGGACACACTTGGTTATGGGATCAGAGCCCTCCCAAAGGTCATGTGCAGCCTCAGAATTCTCCTCCATCCAGGGCTCCAGCCAGCCAGTAACAACCTATTGGCAATGACTCACGAGGTGGCACTCAGTTTTTATCCCTGGCCTAGTGGCTTCCTTATCTACACACAAGGGATGTGTTGAAGGGAGGAGAAGGAAAGTGAAAAACTGATTCCTGGATGGATCAAGATAAGAGGCAGAAGAGTGGTCTGCTGAAAAAGCTGGAGATCTATCCTGGTGGCACAATCCCAAGGAGATCTGTGGGGGTTTCTTTCCTACGCAATTTAGAATTGTAATCCCTAGATTTTCCTGATATATTTAATCATACCCCCCAAGACTACACACAAGCACCGCAATACATTAGCAAGAGACCTTGTAAAAGCAAAAGCCACCAACTGACAGTCAAATCATTACTCTATAGACAGAAGGTACTGTCACTGTCACCATCTGGCCCGTCAGCAATGAGGGCACTTTGATAGGTTTGACTGGGTGCTCCAGGAGAAGCCTAGTGCCAGGCTACTTTCTCTTCAGAGAGCCCGAGATTTTGAGTCACTCTCTAAGCCCAGCTTTGACAAATCCCTTGCAAACTTTATCCAGAAACTGTGATAGTGTTACAAACCTCATCCATAGACGTGGGAGAGATAGAGAAGGACCATGACAGGTTAAGAGACACACACTCACTATGAACCAGAAGCTCACTCAAAAGGCAGGAAAACTAGGTTTCTGACATTCAAAGGCATCAGGCTCAAGCAGATAGAACCTTGTTCTAAAAGAAAAACTGAGTCCTCCTACTCTGGAGTTTGCAATGTAGAATTCTTCAGATAAAAGTCCACAGATATGGCTTATTGGACCCAATCATTTTTTGTAAACCTTCAAAATCTGTTGCCAGTTTTAAAATTTAGATGGTCTCACATAAAAACCCAGATTACTATTTTCCCCTTCAACATAAAGTAAAAAACAGTGTAGCATTGGCTACAATCAGCTGGAGCTGAGTAGTAGCCACACACTTTATTTTATCTTTGATTTAATTTTGTTAAAGACAGGATCTTCCCATGTTGCTCAGGCTGGGCTCAAGTGATCCTCTTGCCTCAGCCTCCTAAATAGTTGAGATTACAGGTGCACGCCATCACGCCTGGTACCACCCTCCTTTAGAAAGGGCCTGTACACTCTAGCTCACTGCAGTCTTCAACTCTTTCTAGTGGCCATTTATTCCCATTGTCCTAATTACCTAACTGATCCCTGGAGGTATCAGAGTTTACAACTTCTGTTGTAATTCCAATTTATCATTTGCTTTTATTATGTAAATATGATATTTCCCAAATGTTTAAATAAGCAGTAGAGATTAAAGTGATTTCCAATAATTCGTTGCCTGGTTTCACACTCTAAGGTGTAGTCGTATTCTCCAGAAATCACTAGAAGCAGATTTAGTGTTAATCCCTCTGCCTCTGTCTGGATATTAGGCCTTGAAGAGTCACTCAACTTCTCTGGGCCTCAAAGAATCTCATGATTCCTCTTAAGGTCTGGCAGTCATTCCCTATGGCAGGGTATAACCATACTTCTTGGTCTCTTTATGATTATGAGGGACCACATGATAACTTATGGTCAGCAAATGTTGAATAGAAATGCCATGTGTCGCTTCTGAGCTAAAGGTTTAATGGCAGGTATGTAATGCCTAAAGCTCCCTCTCTCCCTCCATCACAGCAACCAGCAACATTCAAGATGGTGGCTGCTCCATCAGCCCAGGTTCAGGATGGACAAGGATGAGAATAGCCTCCAAACCCACAGGGGCATTAACCTCAGGCTTACAGGTGGCCCACGCTGTAATCTCAGCATTTAGGGAAGCAGAGGCGGAAAGATTGCTTGAGGACAGGAGTCTGAGACCAGCCTTGGCAGCAAAGCAAGACCTCATATCTATGAAAAACAAAAAACAAAAAAATTAGCCAGACACAGCGGCGCATACCTGTAGTCCCAACTACTTGGGAGGCTGAGGAGGTTGTTGTTGTTATTATTATTATTATTATTAATTTGAGACGGAGTCTCGCTCTGTCGCCCAGGCTGGAGTGCAGTGGCCGGATCTCAGCTCACAGCAAGCTCCGCCTCCCGGGTTTACGCCATTCTCCTGCCTCAGCCTCCCGAGTAGCTGGGACTACAGGCACCCACCACCTCCCCCGGCTAGTTTTTTGTAATTTTTAGTAGAGACGGGGTTTCACCGTGTTAGCCAGGATGGTCTCCATCTCCTGACCTCATGATCCGCCCGTCTCAGCCTCCCAAAGTGCTGGGATTACAGGCTTGAGGCACCGCGCCCGGCCCCGGAGGTTGTTATTTTAACCCACGGGTCAGGAAATTTTTACTGTAAAGGCACAGATAGTAAATGTTTTAGGCTTCGTGAGGCATATCTCTATTACATATTCCTTTAAATAAAAAACTTTTAAATATAAAAATAACTCTTAATTTGGAAGCCATACCAAAATGGGTTGCAGGCCAGATTTGCCCATGAGCCCCCATTGCCTGGCTCATATTAAGTCACTGGTATTTTGGGATTGCTTGTTACTGTATTCTATCCTTCCTTACGCACGTGGACTTCATACCCTGTCCTGGGAATTCGGTTTGATGGATGCAAGAACTTTCAAAACAGGACCTGTGACTGAATAGGATGCTTTCCAGTTATTGCCAAATTGTGTCCTTTTTCTTTCTTTATTCTTCCCCAACTTCCTAAACCCCTACACGATAGAGGTACGACTTTTATAACAACAGCACAAAATAATCCATGCCCACAAAACTAGTGTTATCCTCTTTATGGGATGGTATCTAATCTTCTCCAGTGTGATGATAAAGATATAAATGAAGATATAGATAAAGAGATACAGAGAAAGATAGATACAGGTTTAGATATAACTAAAGACATTTGCACCCTGTCCTTTTTCCACTGAAATTATGTTCTTAACTTTTTCTCTTATGATAAATTCGTTTAAACATGATTTTAAAAATTGAATATTATCATATTGAAGAAATATTTCTCTTTTTGGGGGACATATACATTGTTTCAAATTATACCTTTATATAATTATTCATATAAATTGTCCACATGTAAGTTGTTTATATATACAAGTATATAAATATCTAAATATATAGTTTAATTATATAAACAATTATCCAATGGTTTCTAATTATACCATTCATTTATGAACAAATATTAACTGAATGCCTAGTATGTACCACATTCTATTCGAGGGGCTGGGGACAAAGAGACAAGACAGACAGAAGCCTCTGCCTTCATGGAACTTATATTCTACAGAGGGAGACATACAAATAACTTAGAAGGAAGTATCATGTATTATAATTTCAGATGATACTATGTGCTAGGAAGAAAGTAAAGCAGGTAAAGGGAGAGGCAGTAGATAGGTAGCAATTTCAGATAGGGTTATTAGGGACAGGATCTCTGAGTAAGTGACACTGAATGATGGGAGGGAAAAGCTTTACAGTCTGATGGAACACTAAGTGCCTAGGTGCGGAGGCAGGGACAAGCTTATCTGTGCTGGAATCGGAATGTCCAATATGACTGGCGACAATAAGGAGAAAGGAGGTGAAAGATGACGGCTGCCAGGCTACACAGGACGTCATAGCCCATGAGGAGTTTGCATTGGATGAAAAGACATTGGAGAATTTGCAAGCAGAACTGTGAGTAACGTCATCTGATTGCGCTTAAAAAACAAACAAAGATCAGGTACAGTGGCTCACACCTGTAATCCCAGTGTTTGGGAGACTGAGATGGGAGGATTGCTCAAAGCCAGGAGTTCGAGACCACCCTAGGCAACAAAGCAAGACCTTGTCTCTTCAAAAAATTAAAAACTTAGCTGGGTGCAGTGGCATGCACCTGTAGTCCTTGCTACTTCGGGGGGCAAGGTGGGAGGATCACTTGAGCACAGGAGGTCGAGGCTGCAGTGCGCTATGATCCTGCCACTGCACTCCAGCCTGGGTGACACAGAGAGACCCTGTCTCTAAATAAATAAATAATAAATGAATAAAACCAAAACCAAAACCAAAAGACCACTCTGGCTGCTGACTGGAGAATTGAGAATAGGAAGGGGAAGATTAATGGTGAAAAGTAGGAATGTGGAAGTTTAGAAAGCAGTTAGGGAGTGATCATGGAGAATTAAACATGCAACAGACAAGAGTGTTCTCCCAGGGCAGGAGTTTCCAAGCATTTTTCTCTTGTTCACCCTAAAAGGATTTGAAAAAATTATGAGCTCCTTTCCATATTTTTAAGTTGAAATCTAATTTTTGCCGATCTAGGTCTTTTGTAGTTACAAAGTTCTTCTTATTATAAATGTTGACATTTTAAAATAAAACTGCTTTCAATATACTCAATCAAATCTACATACTGTAACATATTAAATACTATGTAATGCGTGCATTGATTTTAAAAGTATATTAACATGCTCTTCCATAAGTCAATTTTTTCATTGTCTTTTATCTTTTCATTTGTATTTTCATTCTGCTTTCCATTATATTTTCCCCACCGATTTTTATCCAAATGTAATATATTTTAATATTTGAATATATTTTATTGATTATCTTGGCATAATTCTCTGCATCAAAAATATGTGTGGAAATGGAAATTTGTTTTTTTTAATTTTTATGGCTATAAAGCTCTAACTACTAATTGTTTCTGATTGAATTATAATTATACTTACTAACACACAATTGATCAAAATAACGTAATCACATTACAAATGCTGTTTAATAATGATTAGACATTTAAAATGGGTTTTATTAGAAATGTATCTCTTCAAGAGGTTTATGAGGCTTTATTCCGCTTGGATGATTTTTAGTTACTGCTATATGCTCAGTATCAATTTTTTTGTTTTTTGTTTGTTTTTGTTTTTGTTTTGTTTTGTTTTGAAGTAGTCTCCTTCTGTCACTCAGGCTGGAGTGCAGTGGTGGAATCAATGCATCACTGCAGCATGGCATTCCTGGGCTCAAGCAATCCTCCTGCCTCAACCTCCTGAGTAGATGGTACTACAGGTGCATGCCACCACACCCGGCTAGTTTGCTAATTTTTTGTACAGATAGGATCTTGCTTTTATGCCCAGGCTGGTCTCAGACTCCTGGCCTCAAGTGATCCTGACGCCTCAGCCTCCCAAAGTGCTGCAATTACAGGCATGAGCCACTGCCCTGGCCCAGTTCTACTTCTATTTATGTTTTTATTGATAATAAGCGTTGCTGAGGACATGTATTCACAATATATGAGAAAACTTCTTTACAAAAATATGTAAATAGAATGAAAGGAATATTTTGCTGCAAAATCTGCCAATATTTTGAACTCCTGCGTTATATGCCAAAATGTGACAAGCGAATCTATCTTCAAAATATGCTCTACTGATGTATCCATTCATTCAGTTCTTCCTTCAATTTGGTTGAGCACAAGGAGTTGGAAACGACCTGACTTGCTGAAGGATGTCTCTATGTCCTTAGATGCCTTCCTTTTCATCCCTTCACCAAGGAACAGTAGGGGTTTTCCACTGCAGGGCAAGGTGCCCTAGTCCACTAAGGGATGGCGGCGGTTTTTCTGTTGTGATTGGGGTAAGAAAGGTCACAGAGGCTGGGTGCGATGGCTCACTCCTGTAATCCCAGCACTTTGGGAGGCCAAGGTGGGCAGATCTCAAGATCAGGAGTTCGAGGCCAGCCTGACCAACATGGTGAAACCCTGTCTCTACTAAAAATACAAAAATTAGCTGGGCATGGTGGCGGGCACTTGTAGTCCCAGCTACTCAGGAGACTGAGGCAGGAGAATCGCTTGAACCCGGGAGACAGAGGTTGCAGTGAGCCGAGATCCAGCCTGGGTGATAGAGCGAGGCTCAGTCCAAAAAAAAAAAAAAAAAAAAAAAAAAAGAAGGGTCACAGAAAGCAAAGGCCAGAGGAGAGGGAGAGCACCAAGGCTAGCCATGAGCTCAGCAGCCTTCTGGGGCACAGTGTCTGGGGAAAGAGAAGAGGGGAGCTGCAGATGTGGAAATGGATTGCCTTAAATTAATTGTTCCAGGCCGGGCACAGTGGCTCATGCCTGTAATCCCAGCACTTTGGGAGGCTGAGGCGGGCGGATCATGAGGTCAGGAGATCGAGACCATCCTGGCTAACATGGTGAAACCCTGTCTCTACTAAAAATACAAAAAAAAAAAAAAAATTAGCTGGGCATGGTGGCAGGTGCCTGTAGTCCCAGCTACTCGGGAGGCTGAGGCAGAAGAATAGCGTGAACCCAGGAGGCGGAGCTTGCAGTGAGCTGAGATCCCGCCACTGCACTCCAGCCTGGGTGACAGAGAGAGACTCCATCTTGAAAAAAAAAAAAAATTAATTTTTCCTCATACCCCTGGTAAAACATTTATGTAACCAAACAGATGCAAAAATTCTGGTTTCAAGTTCACTGATGTAGGTTTTATCAACAGGACTTGAGGGTGGAGTGGATATGGGGTATAAATGAGATAAAAGGATTCCAAGATGTTACCTAAGTGTAGTACAATAAGAGTTCTGTATAAGGGAATTGATGGTGCAATAACAAATACAATTTTAATCTCAGGCTGGGCATGGTGGCTCACGCTGTAATCCCAGCAATTTGGGAGGCCAAGGCGGGTGGATCACCAGAGGTCAGAAGTTCGAGACCAGCTTGTCCAACATGATGAAACTCCATCTCTACTAAAAATGCAAAAAATAATAATAATAATTAGCCAGGCATGGTGGCAGGTGCCTGTAATCCCAGCTACTCAGGAGCCTGAGCAGGGGAATTGCTGGAACCTAGGAGCCAGAGGTTGCAGTGAGATGAGATCGTGCCATTGCACTCCAGCTTGAGTGAGAGAATGAGACTCCGTCTCAAAAAATAAAAAATAAAATAAAATAATAATCTCAGTGACTTATGAAATAAATGCTTATTGCTTATTTAGGCAAAGCCTCCTGTGAGCTTGGGCTGACTCTGGGAGGTCACTGCAAAAGGGGAAGAGAGAGGTGCTTCCAGCTGAGACTTCCTTGTCCGGTGGTGACCCAGGTCACGTTTGCTTACAGGGTATTGGTCAGAGCTAGTCATCTAATCCGAAGCCAGCTACATAAGGGTCTGGGATGTGGGGGACCACGTGAGCATCTGTGAACACTATGTGTCAGCCACACTAGGTTTGTGTCAGCCACACTAGGTTTTGGTATATAAAACCAGATGAGACCGGGCACAGTGGCTCACACCTGTAATCCCAACACTTTGGGAGGCTAAAGTGGACAGATCACCTGAGGTCAGGGGCTCGAGACCACCCTGGCCAACATGGTGAAACCCTTTCTCCACCAAAAATACAAAATTAGCCAGGTGTGGTGGAATTACACCCCTGTAATTCCAGCTACTTGGGAGGCTGAGGCAGGAGAATCCCTTGAAACCGTGAGGCAGAGATTGCAGTGAGCTGAGATCACACCATTACACTCCAGCCTGGGCAAAAAGAGCGAAACTCCATCTCAAAATAAAAAAATAAATAAAATAAAACCAGATGAATCATGTTTTTGGTTGGGAAGACAGTGTCGTATAGGTTTATTCAAACCAGAGTTTTGAAAAAATGACGATTTTCATCTAGGGAACAAATGGTCCAGACCAGTGGAGAAAAATACAAAAAATAAGGCCAATGGGAAAAGACTTTCCCTACCAAATATCAAAATGTATTAAATATCTAAAATAGTTTAAATGGGCAAGTTCAAATAAACAAATGAGAAAACCCTTAAATCGACCTTTTGTATGGATGAATTCCCAGTGTATGATGAGAAGCAGCCTCACAGGGCACCTGTGCCTCTGTTTATACCATTACTAAAATAAATTACAGGTGGATTAAATGGAAAACAAAATTATTGGTTGAAAAATGATCCTGATTTAAATAATCACCTATAAGTCTTTCTTTTCTTAAAAGAAAATGTAGGTGATTATTTTTAAATGGGCAAGGAATTCCATAGCATAAAAGCAATGGAAGAAATAAAATAAATAAAATAAAAGACGAATAATATATCTGAGAAGTAATACATCTGAGACTTTTTAAAACTGCTAGTTGGTAAGCAATATAAATGAATTAAAAGGCAAACAACAAACTCAAAAGGATGATTAAATAACTGCCAAGTAATTAATAACCTTAATTTAAATAACTCTTCCAAACTTGTGATGCCACTCACATGCCAATTTTCAAAGGCAAAGGATGATTCACACTAAAAATACAAATAACTAAGAAAGAAGATGGCATGCAATTAAAATGATACTTTTGTCCACCAAATTATCAGCTATGTTAAGGTGTTAGGGGTCAATACTGGCAAGTTTTTAATGACAGCAATAATAATATAGCCTGCTGGAAGAAGTGTGAATTGGTACAACCTCCCTGGAAAGCAATTTGTAATATGTAATCAATACTGAGACTTTAAAATGTCCACACCAATGTTCTGTAACTGGAAGATCCAAGTGCTGTAAGTTTTACTGTATGTAAATTATGCCTCAATTTAAAAGAGGGAAAATTTTGTAACATTTACATTCCAACTAAAATCATTAAAAACTTCATCCCTTTTAACCTAATCCCTCCACTCCTATGACTTATTCTACAGAAATAATAAAATACATAGTTGAAATTGGTGCATAAAGATGTTCACTAGAGTGTAACTTACAAGAGTGAAACTCAGAAACAGCACCAATATACTATAAAATGGAAAAGTGAATTTTAAAATATGGTAATTATTTAAAAGGTATTATAAGCATTCATTAAATATCAAATTTTCTAAGAATATTTTAGTAATCTAAAATAAAATAATTATAACACATTTCATAATAATCTAGAATAGAAAAACTTCAGAGGATTTAGTCTGGCCCCATTTTAGATATATCCTTATAGAAATACATATGTCCAAGGAAAAAATTGATAAACATGTTAAAATGTTAATAGTTTTCTGAGTAATTTTTATCTGCCTTCTTTCTCAGCCTTGTCCAATTTTTAATAAGCAGGATGTTACTAATACAAGGCCGGGCGTGGTGGCTCACAGCTGTAATCCCAACACTTTGAGAGACCAAGGCAAACAGATCACCCGAGGTCAGGAGTTCAAGACCAGCCTGGCCAACGTGGGGAAACCATATCTCTACTAAAAATACAAAAATCAGCCAGTGTGGTAGTGTGCACCTGTAATCCCAGCTACTTGGGAGACTGAGCCAGGAGAATCACTTGAATCCTAGAGGCAGAGGTTGCAATAACCTGAGATTATGCCATTGCACTCCAACCTGGGCAAGAAGAGCGAAACTCTGTCTCAAAAAAAAAAAAAAAAATTACTAATATGAATAGAAAAATGATTAAGTTTATATTTTAAGTGTAGTCACAGGAAGAGCTCCTACTCTGAAACCATGGTCCTCAGACCTTTGGAAGAATTTCAACTTTGGCCAAACTCACAAAATCATAAGGAGACCGGGTTTTATCTCCCAAACTCCAATAACCACACATTCAGTATTTGGGAAGTTAGGAACAAGACCACGAGAAAATTAAGGCCATCTCTAAAGTCTCATTGTATCCAAATAAAGACATTTAGCTGCAAGTAACAAAAAACCTAGACATCTAGGTTATACACCTTAATATCTCAAGAATTTACAGACAGCCCCTCCAGAGCTAATTCAGCAGCTAAACAACGTCAGAGCACGGGTAGAATTCTCTGGAAATCTCTTAAACTTTCTCTTATGCTCCCAAGATGGTTACAATGGCTCCAGACGTCATGGTTCCTTCAAGTAGGGGAGTGGAGCATAGGTACAAGGCACTGTCAGCATAAGTTTCTGTCTTTTCGTTTTGGAAGAAAAACTTTCCCTGAAAAGTTGGATTTCTCCTATCCATTTATTTCCAGTGAAAAAAGAACTTTTGCCAAGAAAAAATCACATGGCCACAGGACTTGGAGCAATCATGTTTCATTCCCTTGAGCTGGACCTCAAATAAAATCAAAGTGTGTTGCCAAGAAGAATGTGGAGATGGTGCTATTTGTAAACAATATTTACAGTGTGTCATATTTGCCTTCTCAGTCTTCTCTTGCAGCCTCAGGTCAGTGGAAGCCTGAAGGGCATTGCAAGTCATTAAAGCAGAGTGGTTACAGACAGAGGTTGAAAAAGATATTCCTGCAAGTTAACTGCCCATGATGATGGAGTAATTTCTACCTGATCAAAATGACAAACTTTCTCCTGTAAGACAAACAAAACCCAGCCAGTTTTTCTGTTTTTTTCATTGCCTATAGTGTTTCAGATGGTGGGTTGGGTTTCAAGATCCCCCTGCTGTAAAACACACTGGTGATCAGTCATGGTGATAACCACCCCAGAAACTGACCTGTAACACGCAAACCAACATTTTCTGTGTTCTTGCAAATGAAAAAGTTAGTTATGGGAACCATGACAACCAATGGTTACCAGCAAGAAAAGGCTTATTGTAGCTAAGTCTTCCAAATTCAATGATGCTTGGGACCTCCATTATTCCTCTTGTCTTGTTATTTACCACTTTCAGTTAACTTTTCTAATGTCCAGTGTCCTATTACTGTTCCCTGGATCTACTCTTCTGGAAAAGCACCCTATTTAGAAACATCCCCTCATGTTGCTTCAAATATTCCTGTTTTATTTCCTTAATTCCTTGGCTTGTACTGTTCACAGCTAACAGAAGTTGACAAACAAACCCATGGAAAATGTATTCTTACCTAAAATATATCCTGGCAGTATCTTATCATGAACTTCTTAGTGAGAGTCTACCTTAACCCCTAAGAGTCAATCTAATAGAAAAGTTTTAGGACAAATGCCTTGAAATTTAAAAAGTCTCTAACATTCATGTAAAAAACTGCCCCTACTCTCAATTTGTAAGTTCCACTTGAATTACACCTATAGAGTTACAGACAGATAGACACTACATATTCCAAAACTCATACATAATGTGAACTCAAGTACATGTACAAATGAACTTTTAAAATAATAGCCATCTAAAGATTTTAGTGAAATATGCAATGTTATTACTCACCCCAGTTACCAGCTAGAATAAGTTAGACTCAATGCTCGCATTAACTGATAACACATAATGATACATTTCCAGATCAACATAGTTTCATGCTCAAAGATTGACAAGGAATGTAATGAAAAAATATTGCCCTGAATATCAGGATTTAGGGCCTAGTCCTCTTTCTTCTATGAATTCAATTGGATTTTGAGCAAGGCCTTTCCCCCTCTCTGGGCCTTAGTTTCTTGTGGTGTAAAATGATGGATTGGATCAGATAATCTTAGAACCATTTCTTACTGTTAAAAACAAACAAACAAACAAACAAACAAGAAAACCTAAGACTTCTTTCAGATTCTCCTGCATAAAAATGTTTGCAAACAGAAAAAAAAAAAATTGCCCTCCTTTTGTTACAACTTGCTCAGCTTTTCACTCATCTACCTGAAAAATAATAATATTTGGGATAGCAATGTTTACTGAACGTACACTATATGCTAGGCACTAAACAGCCTTTGTGTATTATATACTTTAGTCTTTAAAGTCAGCATTTTTACTCCCATTTTGCAAATAAAGGAGTGAAAAGAGGAAACTTTGATCGCTAAACCCAGCCTCTTAACCATCACACCATCCTGCATCCATGTGAATTTAGTAGCATTCAAAAAGTATTTAAAACAACGTATGAGCTTAATTGTAGGAAAGAATGAGATTCAAGGTTCTCTTTATTTCTGTCTAAAATTAAGCATGCATTTCAGGAAAGTGTTGTTTGTTGTATCTTTTTGGATGCAGTGTTCGGCTCTCCTGGGAAAATGGCATCTTCTTAATAAAGGGACAGATAAGAGAATAATCTGTTAAATGTAATCATAGAAAGACATTTTATGATTGTGCCTGTTATGATTTGGCTTCCCATGCATTGTTGTCATTCAATTCCATAAACATTCCTTTGTTCAGGAGATGACAGCACCTACTCTAAAGGTATTGTTAATATGCTGAGTAAAAACACACTTACCCTTTGCAAGCTATGGTTTTGCTTTGAAATCTCTGTAATTAACACATTCACATTTCAGGCACCGGGTATTATTGAGTTCAAAGAAACAAAATGTATTTCATTTTTTTTTCTACAGACGATTCATCAGTTCCACTCCTTCCGCCTACAGATGTCTAAACTTCAGTTTTCTGTGAAGCTACAAAGCATGAACTGGCATCTACACACTGAGTCAGAGGACGCCAAGTGTTAAACTGTAATACCGCCAACAGTTTGGTGTCAAGCCTCTTAACCTACTTTCCGGTGTAGGCGTCATTAACAATGCTCTTTGCCCTTGGGCACTAAAAGGAAAAGACTCTGGTAACCCTACACCAGCGGTTCCACTTAAGTAACTACCTGATGCATAGTTATCTTTCCAGGCTATCCGGTGAAGGGAGTGGAAACATTTGCTTCTGGGTCCCTGCCTGGCAAGCTGGTTAACACTTGTCAAAGAAACAGCTCACTGTTTCCTATGTTCAGTCTCTGACCCGTACTTGAATTTTCACACCCGTGATAACCAGATAATACCCTGGTTTGTGTTTGCTGGGCCACAAGACAGCACAGACATCATTGTGTCCACTTAAAACACCTACACATGAAATAATGCATTTAAGAGGAAACACTGACATGCCTTGGCTAACTTTCTAGATGCATCTGCACTAATTTGAAATATCACCCCTCGCAATCTCCAGGTGATGAGTTTAGAAACTCTGTCATCAATGTTTTCTTTATTCGTTCAAGCAAATATATTAAGTATTCAAATATTCACTATGGATCTGCTTAAAGAGCTACTGAATACTCTTTTTTTAATGTATTAAGATTGCCCCTGGCGATTAACTTGAGTCTTGACCAGTAGGGCTAGCTAATTAGGTTGAATATTCCAGATAAATGAAAGTCCCTGCAGAGAGAGATAATTCAAGCCATTCCCTATTTTATAACGAACACTGTAAAAAGTGATTTCTTCATTAGGAGAAGAAGGGGCCCCTGCAAGGCAGTGGAAACCTGCAGGAAGTTCTCCAGTTTTGCAAAGGGAATATTTTCAACAGGCATATCCTCAACATTTAAAAATGTCCCTTGGGGACTAAGTAGGCCCACTTTTGGGAGCCAGTAATTTTTCAATTCCAGATCACAAGTGACATTTTACAAGAGGCACAAAAAGAGAAAAAAGAAGAAGAAAGTCTCGTCTGCTTGTGTATAAATGAGTTCTGTGTATAATCGCATGCTCATATATAACTCTGACCTGAGCTCTCAGCCAGGAAATATCTGCGGCCACCATTAAACAGGATGCGGCCCATCTTGTCCATGGCTCTGCTGGTTCTGAGCAGCACACGGTACATTTTTGTCCCAGAGTGAAAACAGGAAAGTTCACCTTTATTTGCTGGCTTTGAGTTGACTTTGGACGCCTGGTCACACTAGGCTGACAACCTTCTGATGTGTGATACTCTTAGAACTTTTCACAGATCAGGATGCCCTGAACATCTCTGCTTGTGCCACACTTCCATGAATTTTGCTGAAGACAACAATGCTGCACCCTAGCCTTATATATACCTCTGGGGACATGGTGGGGTGTAGTGATCTACTCTAAGCAACCAGGTATATCCCAAGAGGCCCTTGTGCACATTTCCAAAGCTTCAAGTTACTTCTCCTCCTCAATGGATAAAAGAACAATTTTCAGTTCAGTCCATAAGTCTAAGGTAATCAATGTCTCATTCTGAGAGGCAGCATGACAGTCTTTCTGTTATCCATTTTAAGTAAGCTTTTCTTTATGCCCACCCTACATTGCTTGCAGTTAATGTCTCATTAAGCATAGAGCCAGGGAAGTTGGTGGCCCACTGACCACCTTCTGCCACAATAGGAAAGCATGCAGAATCAGAGCACAGATTGCCTTCAGCAAGTTGCAACCATCTTCAAGCCTTAGCATCTACTGCATCAGCCCTGATTCCCTTGCTTAAATTTGAAGAATCTCTGTCATCTGGTCTCAAGATATTTAATCCATACTATATACCAAGTGATCACTTACATTAAACCCATGGCTGCTCTCCATGCTTTTCTTTTCTTCGTCTACTCTTCTTTTTCTTCTTCTTTTTTTCTTTTTTTTAGAGAGAGACAAGGTTTCACTCTGTCACCCAAGCTAGAATGCAGTAGAGTGCAATGCTGTAACCACAGCTCACTACAATCTTGAACTCCTGGGCTCAAGCAATCCTCCAGCCTCAGCCTCCCAAGTACCTGAGACTATAATTGTGCATCACCAGCTAATTTTTTTCTTTAGTACAGATGGGAATCTCGCTATGTTGCCCAGGCTCATCTTGAACTCCTGGGCTCAAGCGACCCTTTCGCCTTGTCTTCCCAAAGTGCTGGGATTCTGCTTTTCTTAATCCCACTGTGTGAGCCACTATGCTGGGCCTCTGCTTTTCTTAATATCCTAAACTTGTCATAACTATTTCTACCTCCATTACTTTCCTCTCACACTGCTTCTGGTCCTTGCTGTCAAGTGACTTCACGTCATAACTATTTCTACCTCCATTACTTTCCTCTCACACTGCTTCTGGTCCTTGCTGTCAAGTGACTTCACGCTCATATCCACTGATAATTACATTTTATTGCATGCTGGATATGTGCCGAGTACGATTCTAGTCCCTTTGCATATGGTATAATGCTTTACCCTTATAATGCCCAAGAAAGATAAGTATTTTTATCCCTCTTACACCAAACAAGAAACTGAGGCTCAGAGAGTGCTGTGGATGCTGAGGTGCCACCCCAAGCACTACTCCCTTTTCAGGACCAAGACACTCATTTTCTCATATTCCTTGCTGCTGCGAGTGTTGGCTGCAAACAGCTCACACTTTCAACCCTCCCCAGGAATTAGAAGGGAAGGGCTTTTCCCTCCTCGGTGATAGCTCAAATCTTGTGACTCACTGGTGCAGGGCTATGAAGGTTCAGCCCTCTTGCCTAGTTCAGGACATTGGTGAAAAACCATGACAGCGCGAGAGCTCCCCGTGGATCAACTAAGGACTCAAGCGTCACCTCATTGAGGTTCAGCTTCTCTTTCTGCCCAGTGATGCTTCACTCTCCCCTCATAGACATTGCTCCTGAGAGCACTTCTAGTAAGTTCCCTTGATACAGCTCCCACACACAGATTTCAAAACCTCAGAGTCTATTTCCTGGAGAAACCAATTTGAGAAGGAAGATGGCTGTATTTGCTCAAAATAAGGAACAAGTCTGTAGTGGAGCTGGGGCTTGAGCACATCTGTAGCCGGTTCAAAGACTGTGGTATTTTCTCTTTACTGCTCTTCTTCCATCCAAAGCTCACCCATCTTTTCCATCTCAGACAGGTGTGTTTTGTTTGTTTCATGTCACTCTAAAAACAGATAGTCAGCATTTTAGAAATCAGCAGATTTCAGCTGGGCATGGTGGCTTGTGCCCGTAATCCTAAGACTTTGGGAGGCTGAGGTGGGTGGATTGCTTGAGGCCAGGAGTTTGAGAACAGCCTGGGCAACATTGCAAGAACCTGTCTCTATAAAAAATACAAAAATTAGCCGGGCATGGTGGCGTGCACCTGTAGTCCCAGCTACTCGGGATGCTGAGGTGGAAGGATCGTTTGAGCCCAGGAGGTCAAAGGCTGCAGTGAGCTGTGATGAAGTCACTACACTCCAGCAACCTGGGCAACAGAGTGAGACCTTGTCTCAAAAGAAAATAAACACTAAAACTTTTAAAAAAGAAATAAAAATGTGCAGATTTCACAAAAAAATACAGACTTCCTATTTCATTTTGAAAATCAGAATAGCCAGTCTCACTGGTTGTCCTCTGTCGCATGAGCACAGTGGCTGCAGTGGGAGAGCGGTGGGCACTTTAGACACTTGGCATTTGCTGCTGCATGCGCCATCCCTGGGTAATCCCTGCCACGGAGCCTAGGGACAATTGCCATTGATCATGTTGCTAGTCTGTTTTTCTTTTTTTTTTTTAATGAACAGTTCTCTATATTCATGTATCTACCAAAAAATGGAAAAATTAAAGAGACTTAAAAGAACAAATATTTCAAGAAAAAAATAGGGAAAAGTTCTTGGGGATGGGGGAGAATGAAGCTTGATTTTACCTATTAATGTATAACAGAGTGGATGAATTACAAAAATACATCATACGTTAGCCACTTCCCTATTTTATGCTGTCTTCTTGGCACCCATGGAAATTAAAGTTTTGGATTCTTGATCTATGGGCAAAATCAAGGAATGATATTCCTCATCAGATGTTGTTTGCAGTCTAGCAGAAACAACCCCAGATTCCCAGAATGAAGGGCAAAGAACGCAAGTGAGGGAGAGAGGGGTTTTGTCCATTTCTGCCATGAAATGATCCTAAGGACAAACCTTGAAACCTGCTAAAGTTCATGTGTTTCTGTTAAACGAGTGCTACATTGGATAATCTCAAAGGTTCAGTCCAGGCGTAAAATGCTATGACCTAATATTCGTTTGCTGGTTGCTTCATATGATTAAGTTTACCAGAGTCATAAACATATGTGGGCATAGTTGATATCAGATTTATTGATTAAATGATTGTTTTCCAGAGCTCAAAGTTAGAATGTTGTTCACAAAAAGGAAAACTAATATACACCACAGATGTCTATATAATAAGGAGGAAAAAAAAAAAAAAAAAAAAAAAAACAACCCAGAGCTATGCTAGAAATAGCGGGAGCTACATACAGCCTGAAAGAAAAGTAACCACAGGTCACAAATGGAAACTGTCGTAACAATTCTGGGGGAAAAAAGTCAAAATGAGTTTCCTCCAGCTCTAGTTTCTCATGAACAGAAGAGTCCTTCGGACATCGTCTGGAGGGAATTGAAACTCATTACTCTGGAAAACCGATTCATCAGGAGAGAAAGTCACAGCTTTTGACTTGAGATATCCCTCCCACCTTCTACTCCCTACTCTGTTTCGGAAACTTTTTCCAGAAAGGGTTGGAGGATGTCTAAGATTGATATGAATCACCCAGAGTTGGATGAGCTTCCAGTCCTTCTTCAATTCCTTGCAAATTTCCTGGCGTCATTGTTTTAAAAGATTGTCCCTGAATTATTTCTTCAATCGCCTTCTTGGTTTAGATTGATGCCACACTGCACCCTTTGTGGTATGTTCCTCAAAAACTCCAATCACCTGACAGCCTCGGTCAGTAATTTCCCTGAAGCCTTGAAGAAGTGTGGACAGGTGCCATATTGCGCCACAGAGCCTTTTGCCATCTTGCTGCCCTCCTATACCTTTTGAGTGTCAGCACATTCCAAAAGCCTATGTTCTCACCCATGTCCTTCTCTGGCACGCATCCGAGAAGAGTAGCTTGGACCTATCGCTTTAATCGCTTCTCTTTTGGGAATGAACCATCCAAGTTGATCTGCCTGGAATTCCCAAGTGCCTTGAGTTCTAATGCACAAAAATGTGTCCATTCTGCTGCACTTAAATATTGTCGCAGGTCTTCCCAAGTACCTAGCACCCCAAATATGGCACCTACATATCTTTTCTGCCTGACACTTGCATTTGATTCTTAGTCTAGAATAGTAAAGCTGAATGAAATTATTAATGATGACTTAGTTGAACTTGCTTATTTCATAGCTAGGGAAACTGAGGGCCAACACAAATTCAATTCCTCTCTCTAATTCTTAAAGTTCAGCTACGTCAATCAGTAATTAACTTTTTTAAAAGCTCCTTGCTCCACATGGAGAACTATTGGCTTTGCTTATCTCCCAAACCATACATACTCTGTGGTATGGGTGATAGAAAGAATTTCTCAAGACAGTTTTAACCATACTTCATTTTTGCCCTATGCTTTTTGATATTAGACCTTAACGCCCATATAATGTGGAACTCCACTATATATAATATGTGCTATGGAGAACACCTTGAAGGGGTAACCAATGTGCCTGGGGACGAGTAAGTACAAAGCAAAGAGGTTTAATACATGGCAGAAAATTCGTAGAGCTCTAGGGTCTTTAGCATGGATGCATCATGGGGCAGGGGGTTTGTGCGGTGTGGGAGGTGGACAGATGGGAGCTGGTGCTGCCTTGCATGGCAGGAAGGAATTTTAAATTTTGGTCCTGTCAGTGATGGACAGTCACTGAGGAGGTCTAGGGAGAGGGCAACTTGGTAAATTTTTGTTTTTTACTTCCACAGGAAGGTGGAAGACCACTTGCAGAGGGATAAAACTGGAATTCTGGAAGTCAGGAAGACATTTATGAGATCCTTGCAATGATCCATGTGAGAGAGGATGTCAGGGTAGTGGCTGGAGAAGGAAGATGAAGGAATAGATGGGGACCTGTTTAGGGAACAGAATTGTCAGTATTTGAGGAGCAACGGGGCACGGCCAGTGATTAACAAAAACTAGGGTAGTTAAAATATCTGTGTCCTAAAAAGTCACTTAGTTGGTAATCATCATTCAAATTATACTAGCTATAATTAAACTATACATTTTAATATTTAGACTCCAAATTAAAGTAATAGCTCCATGTTTTTGCTCCAAATGCTACAATATACCTTGGCCAAATTTAAACACAAATTAGTAGATGGTGCTTCCATTAATTCTTTAGTCCTCAACTTAATCACACATAAAATTTTCCAATGGTTTCAAAATCCAAGAGTAAGTAAGGTCTAAGCCTTTTAGAGAGTTAATTTTACTGCTGTTTCCTCTTGTTCATGAGACTAATTTTAAACATAGCCTTTGGATATGCTGTAAGTTGGTAATAATGCCACAAAAATATTTAGACCAATTGCTTGAGAATAAGAGTCAACAAATAACAACATGCTTGTTTCTGATTTGAGTGAATATCAGTCAATGTTTTTGACAAACTAAATAGTACATTGAGGTTGCAAAATTCAAAGGCCTATGCAGTCCAGACCAGTAACATATAAAGTGGAAAAGTTTAAGTAAGTTCACATTGTGCATTTGTGTGGTGAGGATTACAGGAAAATAAAGGACCTATGCCCTGTCTAAAAAAAAAAGTTCCTACCATTCTCTAGCCTTTCATTACTATGTAGAAAGGCTGGTCCAAGGCTACTAGATATTCCAGGGGTTTTTTTAAAAGTAGGTGACTATCTGGCTAATAAAAAAAACCAAATCTGGTCCAAACAAATCATGTTTGTGGACATAGCCCATGAACCACCAGTATGTAGACCCTTGCTATTCAAAGGGTCTATAAAAAGAAATTCAGTAGAAAATGCTTTTCAAGTAAGAAAAAATGTTTCATTCCAACTCCAGGAGGGATTAAAAATGCTTCAGGCAAATAAGCTAAATGACAATAAAATGTATTTACTACTATAGTCGCTGGCTTACCAGGGACTATATAATCTAGGGACCAGCAGCATCAGCATCACCTGGGAACTTGCTAGAAATGCAGAATCTGAAGCCTCGTCCTAGACTTGCTTAATCAGAACCTACATTTTTAACAAGGTCCCTGGTGACTGATATCCATGCTAGAGTCTGAGCAGTGTCGGCTTGAATAAGCTCATGCACAGACCCTAGATTGCATACTTTCTTCCTCTATATCCCAGAGCAGACAGGCAGAATAATTTTCTGTTACCAAAGCAGAGCACGGGTTGTTTTTTGGAGAAGAGGGAGGTAGTATCCTGCTCCAACAGAGCCCCGTTTGAGTTGACTCAAGGGAGCCACAAAATGTCTTCTGAAGTCCACAGGTCCATGGGTAGCATGATAAACGTGTCTTATGTAGGGACGGAACTAGGTTGAGGCCAGTAAGATACTTGCCCAAGGTGCAAATTTTACAGAGGTACCAAAATACCTAGTAATCAAGATCAATAATACTTTAATGCAATAATTTTTTAATTAAAATTAATGCAAAGAAACCCAATACACAAAATATCATAATTTTCTAACTCGCCTCATCCTAGTTCCCGCTCAGCTTCTGTTCATGCCAATTTAAGTATTTCTGTAATCCATTGTCTCCTGCTATTCATACTTGTCCCTCAAAAGCCACTGAGCAAGAAGTAAAATTTCAAAGCTATAAAAATAAATTTAACAAAAAATGCTTTTCAAGTTGGAAAAAATGTTTCATGCCAACTCTAGGAGGGTTCAAGATGCTTCAGTCAAACAGGCTAAAAGACAATAAAATGTATTTACTACTATAATTTCTGGTTTTGCAGGGAACCAGCCCGTCTCCATCTTTTGTCCCTATGATCTGCTTAAGGGACAGATAGTAAGGAACATTATCCAAATGCCAAACCAAAAGTCAGAGTTACCATTAAGGAACGAAACACACCTTTACTGTGCTTGATATTCCAGTGACTTCGGGGGATGAGAGAGGTTTGAAATGGGGCTTTGGCAAGCCAGCGGAGATGAAAATAGCTGGGAAGCTGGCGCTCTGTGTCTCTTTTACACATAAACTTCCCTTTCAGGGCCAGAACCTGGAAGTGCCCTAGGGTACAGGAAAGAAGAAACTCAGTTGAGAATGAATGAATCACCGTTAGGCGTGTTTCAGTTCCTGTCTGGGGAGTACCAGCTGCAGATACCAAGAAAGTACTAACTTTTCTTGCCGACTCTGTGCAGGCTGGAGTGGAGAAGGAAGAGCTGACAAAGTGTGCCCTGAACCGCAGCTCTGGGGAGGCAATGCCTTGATATCCCCATGGCATTTATGTCTGCATCATTTACGCAGAACATTTCTAGGTTCTTCTGTTGCTAATTGGCTTCATGAGGGAACAAATGAGGTCGTCAGATGAAACAGACAAGCTTTGTAGCAAAATAGATGCGGCATCAGAGTCTATTTCAACCATTCACCTAAGTGTCTGCACTATCCCAGGCATCAGTGTCTTCATCCTTGCAGGACTGGTATGAGATTATGCTTATGAAATGCTTTAATCTGTGACCTAGGAGGGAACTTGAAACCCAAGAGGCAAAAAGCATCCTTTTCAACCAACTTGTGAGATTTCCAACTGACAGGAGCCCTCTATGTTATTCCTGGTAGTTACCAGTAACTTACATTGGCATAGTGCATTTAAAGTTTCAAAGCACTTTCCCTGAAAATCATTATACTGTGTCATTCCAACATTCCAATAAGTTAGGCAGGGCAAGAATTATTATTACTGTTTTTAAATGTGAAAACGTAGCAACTATTAGAAACAGGACTCTGGCTGAGTCCAACTAATGTTTCAAATCTTTTGCCCCCTGTGTTTTGCAAATATTTAAACAACAAATATTTGTTGAATATAGACTTCAGGGACCCAGATGAAAAGCTCAAAATACTGATGACCTCATTCTAGATCCCAAAACTTCATTTTGTTGTGTTTTTTCTTCTGATGACAGGTTATTAAGGTGCTCAAGGTGACAGGACTTGTCTTTATAGATCCTGAAATCTCACCCAGTATCAAGAAGTGTGCTAACATAGTAGGAACCAGGGTTTGCCTTCTGGCTGATATTGTAAAAATAATAATTGATCTATGGCTATTAGATGTTTGCATGCATTAGACGTTTGCTCATGTTTTCATGAATAAAATGAAACGGAGAATGGGCTTATTTTCATGTCAGTTGTAATCTTGTGTTAACACTCAACCCAAAACACATAACTTTCTATAGCCACCACCACTGTAGTCCATTTGCGGGGCGTCTGTCCTGAGTTGGCCAGGATCACCTCCCTTCTGCCTGGGCAGTCGGAGCTTTGGGAGTTCATCTTTCACAAACACTTTAGAAATACTGAAGCCATTCTATGGGTCAGTGCTGAATTTAAGGAGCTACATATCAACTTGAATCAGACTGATTACAACTCCTCTGAACCTAATTGGCAAAACCTAACTGCGTTCATGTTTTATTAAAAGCAACTTTCATTACACAGGCGGTGCTGTCAGAAAAATAAATTACATCTGCAAGTACTTAGGTATAAAATTTTGCAGATAACTTCCAGTTGTCGGTAATTTTATATTAGAAACTGTTTTTCCAATACATGCTAAAACTTTGTTCATCAGTATTAAACACACTTTACCTACCACTCTTGGAATATTTATGGGACTTGTAATATAACCTTTTTTTTTTTCTTCTTTAGAGATTTAGTAAACTGTTTGCTGCCAACTTTAATTTTGGCAGCCTCCCTAGGCCCTTTGGAAACTATAGATTGGTTTGCATTTTACATTCCACTGCTTACCATTCCCCCTCCTACAATAGATTCTGATCCATTAAAAAAAAAAATAGTGGTAAGTGTTGGCTGCAAAACACTTGCAAATACAACAAATGACTCATATAAACTTAGAGATGGGGAAAATTATAAAGAAGACCTAATTCACTCTCTACCACTGAATAAAATGTTTATATCCCTGCTTTAGGAAGTTTTTGTTGACTGTCCCTATAGGAGTCCCCCAAAATTCTGTTTTCCCGGTTGTACCCCTAGTTTACAACAATGCAGTCAGGTTATATTTGTCACCACAACCAGATTCCAAAATAGACCTTTGTGTTACTTCAGGATGCTTTTGCTAGCAACAAACATTGACTAGTAGTAGCTTAAGAAAGCAAAACTTTTGGCCAGGGGCAGTGGCTCCCACTTGTAATCCCTGTACTTTGGGAGGTCGAGATGGGAGAATCACTTAAGGCCAGGAGTTTGAGACAAGCTTGGGCAACATAGCAAGACCTCGTCTCTACAAACAAACAAACAAACAAAAAAGAAAAGAAAAGAAAAAAATTTAAGTAGCCAGGCACGGTGGCATGTGTCTCTAGTCCTAGCTACTAAGAAGGCTGAGGTGAGAGGATTGCTTGAATCCAGGAGTTCAAGGCTGAAGTGACATGATTAAGTCAGTGCACTTCAACCTGGGTAACAGAGCAAGACCTTGTGTCTAAAATAAATAAGTAAATAATTTTTTAAAATAAATTGAAAACAAAAATTTTATTTTGAAATGATTTCAGCTAACAGAGCACTGTTAGCATTGTACGGAGAATCCCGTATACCATTTATCTGGCATCTTGTAACATTAACATCTTACATAACCAAGATCCATTTGTCAAATATGAGAAATTGACATAAGTACAATACTATTAACTATTTGGAGTTTTTTTCCAGATTTTCCTCTCATGTCATTTTCTGTTCCAGGATTCAGTTCAAGATCCTACATTGCACTTCATTTTCCTCATTTTCTTTTCCAATCTGTTATGGCAACTTAGTATTTCCTTGTTTTTTATGACCTGGAAACTTTTGAAGAGTACTGGGCAATTGCTTTGTATAATGGTCCCTAATCTGAGACTATATAGTCTTCTTCCATGACTAGACTAGGGTTATCCTTTATGGGAAGAAAGTGCTCTATACCTGCAGGCATGTGATGATGTCTCATCACTGGTGATGTTAACCTGGATCATTTGGATTAGGTAGTGACTACTAGCTTGCTCCACTGTAAAATTGCTGTTTTCTCTTTGCAATTAATACATCTATGTGGGGAGAGATATTTGATAAGAAATATCCCACTTCTCATTAAACTTTTGCTCACTAATTTTAACATCCATCAGCGGATCTTACTTGCAGTAATTATCACTGAGGTATTCCTATGGTGATTTTCTTTTTCTTGCTTCTGTCTGTCTATTAATTGGAATTTTTCTGTAAGGAAAAAGTGTCTTTTCTGCTCTATCTTTTTATTTATTTGACTATTTGCTTATCAGTAGAGACACAATGATATTTATTCTTTAGGTTATAGCAATCATATCATTATTTATTTTGTTGCTGAAATTTTCCCCAATCATGTAGATCATTGGGAACTTTTTCAAGTTGGCTCCTGTGCCCTCCTGCTTTTTTCGTTTTTGTTTTGAGGCAGGGTCTCACTCTGTCACCCAGGCTGGAATGCAGTGGCACAATCAATCATGGCTCACTGCAGCCTCAACCTCCTAGGCTCAAGCAATCCTCCCACCTCAGTCTCCTGAGTAGCTGAGACCACAGGTGCATACCATTACACCTGGCTAATTTTTTAAAAAAATATTTTGTACAGTTAGGGGTCTCACTATGTTACTTAAGCTGGTCTCAAACTCCTGGGCTCAAGGCATCCTCCTGCCTAGGCCTCTCAAAGTACTGGGATTACAAGCATGAGTTACCATGCCTGGTCTCCTCTGCCCTTTTAACATGCACATTACTTTTTTTTTCTTTCAAAGTACTTCCTTTTGCAAAACATTTAACTGAAAAATAATAATTATATATATTGATGGGGTACAATGTGACATTTTGATGTAAGTATACATTATGGAATGACTAAATCAAGCTAATTGACATATCCACCAGCTTGTCTTTTGTGGTGATGAGAACATTTAAATCTACTCTCCTAGCAATTTTGAAATATACAATATAGTATTAATAACTATGGATCACCATGCTGTGGTAATAGATCGCTAGAACTTAGTCTTCCTGTCTAACTCATTGCTTTATAGCACCACAATATGGCCCAGGCTCATCTTGATTTTTTTTGCCCTAGCCCAGGAATCAATCACTTTTCCAAAGAACCTTGGTTTCTTTTATTGGAGAACAATATTTAAGTGCTAGGAGTGCTGCTTGATACTGGGACATTACCGTTTTTATGCCTTCTAAGGAGATAGAGTTAGGAAATGTAAACCTATATATAAACACTAGCCCATGTGTACACACATATTTATGTTTACTTTGTTATTGAACTACCTGCATATATATATATACACACACATATATATTTAAAATCATGAGTTTATACTAACAGCTCTGAATCTAAATCTCCACCACACAGTTTAGTCTAGCTTTCTTCACTTCCTCATTTGTATTATAATTTCTTCTTCCTCCGACCATGGGAAACTTGTTTCTCATTATCTACAATATATTTACTATTTGTCCAGTGCTACTCTACATATAGTTTTGGAATTACTAACCCTTCCCCTGTGAAAAACACATTTACCAACTGAGTACAATGTGTGTGGTTCCTGTTGCCTTTAGCCTGATAGTATCCAGTGAGAACACTGTATTCCAAAGTGACTTAGATCAGTTCCTTCATCTCCACTGCCTTCAATGTGGTTATTATTAATTTGTAACAGTTTGATTCATTGTCACAGGCTGAAATCCATCTTGGGTTCTTCTCCATCCTGGTTGACTTTTTCAAAAATTTATATAAAGTAAGATTTATTTTTTTGTAATTACAGTTCTGTGAGTGTTGACAAATGCATAGAATTGTGCATTCATCACTTACAGATCATTTCCATCACCCTCGTACTGTTGCCTATGTTTTCAAACCCATCTCCTCATCCCACCACCCCTGGCTATCACTCATCTCTTTTCAGCTTCCATAGTTTTGCTTTTTCCAGAATGTCATTAAATTGAATCATACGATAAGTAGCCCTTGGGATGATCTAGCTGCTTTCTCTTAGCAAAATGCATTTAAGATGTATCTACATTATGTTAATAAAGTTTGTTCCTTTTCATTGCTGAGTAGTATTCTACTGAATGGATTTTCTAATCATTTTCTAGTTGAAGGATGTTGGGTTTTTTCTCTTATGTCTCATTCATTCAATGTCATATCTCAATGCTTTTTGCATAAGCCAAGATTACCCAACTTTTCTCATATGTTATCTTCCAGCAATTGTATAGTTTTGTTTTACATTTAGGTATATGATGATCAATTTTGAGTTAATTTTTGTATAAGTCATGAAGTATAGGTCAATTTTGATTATTATTATCATTATTATAACTAATATTATTTCATATTTGAATATTCAATTGTTCCAGGCCCATTTGTTGAAGAAAAACATTCTTTCTCTATTGAATTGCCTTTGCCTTTTTGTCAAAGATCAGTCAAGTCTATTTGTGTGGATCTATTTCCAGACTTTCTATTCTGTATTAATAATCGATTGAATAATCCTTTCTCACTTTCTTGGTTACTATAGTTTTATGAAAAGTCTTAATATTGGGTAATGTGAGTCCCCCAAGTTTGTTCTCCTTTCATAAAATTACTTTGAGTATTCCAGATCATTTGCACCACTAAATTTTCTTATATAGCAAGGTCTACAGTAGGTAAGGTTGTTGGTTCCAGGTTTGATATAGCGGTTCTATAATGTCATCAATGATCCAGGTTCTACCTGACCTTCCTCCTGTATGTTTTCACTGCTTCCCTAAGCTTGGAGGTAAAAATATAGTTGATTATTATATTTTGTCACAGTTCTAAGCATCTCCTGTTTACATTCAAGGCAGGAAAAAGGAGCCATGTGTTGAGAAGTTCTCCTTTTTTTACATTGGGTAAAATATTGTATTAAAGCTTTCATGACCAACTCTAAGAGCAAAAGGAAAACAGAATGAGGTTGCACCAGCTTAAATCAGTGCTTCTCAGCTAGGGGTGAGTTTGCCTCCCAGAGACATTTTTGATTGTCCATACTTAGGCTGATGCTATGCATGTATAGTGGGTAGAAGCCAGGGATGCTTCTAAACATCTTACAATGCATAAGGTAGTCCCCTGCAATAAAGAATTACCTAGGCCAAATTAGTGCCAGGGTTGGGAAATCCCCACTCAGATTGATTATGTCCCTTGCAAGTCTTTCTTGGGGCTGGGGACATTGACTCTCAAACAAACCACAGAAGGTGACAGCAAGGAAGACAGGGGCATAGCAAACAACTAGTTGATCTACCTTAGACAGTTGCCCACTTTGAGCCAGAGTTGTTAAAAGAGTATGGGGATGGGTATATAAGTTTCAAAAAATTAAACTCTTGTTATCTGTATCCCAGTGTGGTGGTGATCGGGACTACCAACAAACCTGATGAAAATGCTAAAGAGTATGGTGAACCCCTAACCCAGTGGGAAAAAAGTCAGCTCTCAGTGGTGGAGAATGAGAGGTGAAAAATCCAACCCAGGAAGCCCAACGAGGTGATTTCCCAGAGGAGAAGGGACCCACAGAAAGCATGCTGTGGTTCAAACCTAGGGGTGGCAGATGGGAAAAGAATAAGTTCTGTCTTTAACAGCATCTTCTGTACTGAATAGCAGAACATTAAGATAATAAAACTATTCTCGAGTCAGCTCAGTCTAAGAAGAGGCATTCAGAATGCTGGAAACCACAATGGCAGAACCACTTCCCTTGGGTTTATCTGTGACTATTCATGCATGTGTGTGTGTGTGCGCATGTGTGTGTGTGTGTAGAAAAGACAGTGGGATAAAGACAGAGGACAGAAAGATGATTAAGAGTGCTTGCTCTGCCTCAGACCTGAGTACCAGCCCTCGATCCACCATGTCTCAGCATGGTGAACCTGATCACCTCAACAGGACTCGTGGAATCTCTACTTACTTACTTCCAAAATGAGAGTAATTTATGGACTCACTATATAGTTAGCCATGAGGGTTAAATTCTTGCAAAGTGTGAAACACGGTCTTCTGACTATGGCAACCGCTAACCAAATGTTACCTGGTCTATTATATGATTATATCCAAAAAAATGTTCATGTGGGTTTTGTTGTAGTTCTCAGCAGTGAATGTGGAAAGTAATTTACTGACTGTCTCAGTAGCAGAAGTATTGCAATCACTGGAGAAGACTTATTCCATTTTTCTCCAAGAGCTGACAAGGGGACCTGACTGCGAGCACATGGAAACCCCAGGACAGAGACCCAGGTCCCCTGTGGTCATGTCTATCTCAGGACCAAATAGCCTATGTTCTCAAATAACTGCGTGCAGCCCCACATAGTAACTGTAGCACTTTGAGCAGAGAATGACATCAAGAATACTGCTTGAGACAGAATTCTCAAGATATATG
Source organism: Chlorocebus sabaeus (assembly GCF_047675955.1). NCBI lineage: Eukaryota > Metazoa > Chordata > Mammalia > Primates > Cercopithecidae > Chlorocebus > Chlorocebus sabaeus. The sequence continues at coordinate 48,398,501 of NC_132908.1, read as the reverse complement.
TGCAGTTTAGCATGGGGATCAGGCGAAGGGGCAGGGTTTCAGAGGCAGCAGATCAGGGGAAGTCAAAACCCATCCCCCTCCTTTTTCCCATATCCAAGCCCTCTCTGGGCCCTCTAGATTTGACTTAAATCAATCCACTCCCTTCTTCCCGTAGCCTCTGCAAACCCTCTGCCATCTCACTAATGCACCAAAATCTGTATTTGTTTCTTAGAGCTGCTTTAACAAAGTGCAACAAATTGGGTGTCTTAGTAAATAGAAATGTGCTGTTTAAAGTTCTGGAGGCCAGAAATCCATGATCGAGGTATAGTCAGGGCTATTTTCTCTTTGATGGTACTAGAGCTAAGGGAGGATGTGTCCCAGACTTCTTTCCTACCTTCTGGCAGTTTTTTGGCTTGTAGGCAAAAAATAAAAAATAAATAAATAAATAAAAATAAAAAATAAAAGCATAACTGCAATCATCACATGGCATTCTTTCTGTGTGCCACCACACCAAAATCTGTGTCAGAGTTTTCCAGAAAAAAAGAACCAATGGGGTCGGGCACAGTCGCTCAAGCCTGTAATCCCAGCACTTTGGGAGGCCGAGGTGGGCAGAGTGCCTGAGGTCAGGAGCTCGTGACCAGTCTGGCCAACATGGTGAAACTCCATCTCTACTAAAAATACAAAAACAATTAGCCAGGCGTGCTGGCGTGCGCCTGTACTCCCAGCTACTAAGGAGGCTGAGGCACGAGAATTGCTTCAACCAGGGAGGTGGAGGTTACAGTGAGCCTAGATCGCGCCACTGCACTCTAGCCTGGGCGACAGTGAGACTGCATCTCGAAAAAAAAAAAAAAGAAAAAGAAAAAAAAAGGGCCAATGGGAAATATATTTTTAAAAATTTATTTTTTTCCTTCTCTCTCTCCATCTTCCTCTCTCTCCATATATATAAAATTATAAATACATATGTAACCATATATAATTTATATATGTAATTATAAATTATAATTATATATCTTCATTTTTTCTCTATATGTAACATGAGGAATGAATATATATAATTATATATACATATGTAACCATATATAATTTATATATGTAATTATAAATTATAATTATATATCTTCATTTTTTCTCTATATGTAACATGAGGAATGAATATATATAATTATATATACATATGTATTATACACATACATATTATGCACATATGTGTATTATATATACATATATAATTATATATTCACCTCATATATATTTACATATAAATATATAGATGTATATAGATAGATATTTATATATAAATTGATGAAGGCAGCCATTGCTACCCAAGTCTCTTCGTGCAAGTGGTCTGCCTGAAACACGGAGGTTTCAAGGAGTTCCATGCATCATCCCCGTCATAGGCTTGTGTGAGGGGACCCTTCCTTCATGGCTTCCTGTCTCTCCATTTTATTAGGGTTTGACATCAGTGACTCCATTTTGATACTGATAACTTTCACAATATATACAAAATACACATACTATATATAATATGGATATGTACATATATGGGTGTGTGTGTGTTGTAGGTGTGTGTGTATAATGTTTGGGTTCAGGACATACTACCCCAAATATGACTATAGGAGACCGGATATGACACCCCAAAATATATTTGCTTTGCATATTTGGAAATGGTTATTCTGAAAAACTTCAGACACAAGAGTAGCTCTGAAAAGCTGGGTTTTTTTGTAAAGGAAATTTACATCTATAAAGAAAATATACATTAGTATCTGTATCAGAAAGAGCAGCTCCATTACAACTTTTATTACCTGAAAGACTTACCTGCATAACAAGACAAATTGTATTCACTATACTTTCCTCCTCTCGCCCTTCCATAAACTTGTCTCTACCGCCCCTCAGAAGCCAAAGCCCCTATTCCTTTCTATAGCTCAGGATATTAAATAAGTTTCAATCATCTGGTCTCTCTTGTAGTCTCATATATTTGTGGGACTCCTGTGCTCACATATGTAATAAATGTGGTTTTGTTCCTGTTGATCTGTCTTGTGTCCATTTAAGTTGTAGCTCAGCCAAGGAACCTAGAAAAGTAGAGGGAACCATTTTCCCTCCTCCACAATACATACATACATAGTAAATACATACCTACATATATTACTTACTCAAACTTAGAGAGAGAGAGAGACAGAGAGAGAGAATTTAAGGAATTGGCTCATGTGACTGTAGGGGCTGGCGAGTCTGAAATCCACAGGGCAGACTAGCAGGTTAGAAACTCAGGTAAGAGTTGATGGCATAATTTTGAGTCTAAAATTCTCAGAGCGGCAGGCTGGAAACTCAGGCAGGTTTTCACTGTTGCAGTCGTAAATAGATTTAGTCCCCACTGGTCTGCCGTTATCTTTTCTTGCCTTCTTCAATCCATTCCCTACATGGCAGTCTCGGTGAGTTTAAAATGCAAATAGGATCATGTGACATTTCTTCTTAGAATACTTCAGTGAATTCCTTATTGATTGTAGAATAAATTACAAACTCCTAATGGCCTGAAAGGGAGGGCCTCAATTTGTGCAGAATAGTTCTGGTTTCAAAGTGTTATTCTGGTTTTCAATAGCACCTTCTTCTCTCAGACATGTCCCGGGAAGATGATAAACCATATCTTATGACCAGCCTACCTCGACCTGGAGTGGCCTGGTGCCTGCAGAATCTCCAGCCAATCTCATGCCAGTGTCCCCTTCTACTCCTCACTCAGACCACGCTGACCTGTCAGTCCCTCCCTCCACCAGCCTCTCTCCACTCTTGAAGCCTTTGCGTAGGCCATTGCCTCTGCTGGGGACTTCTAAGCTTCCTATACTTGTTAATTTCAAATATTTCTTGGATCTCAGCACCATTGTTACTATTACCCCGACCCTTTTCTAGAGAGATCTCCCTGAGTGTATTAGAATTCTCAGAAGACACAGAACCAAAAGAAAGGCTGTGTATATACAGTCACTTAGCAATGGGGGATACATTCTGAAAAATGTGTTGTTAGGTGATTTTGAGGCTGTGCAAACATCCTAGAGTGCACCTGCCCACACTTAGATGGTGTAGCCCATGACACACCTAGGCTCTATGGTGTGGCCTATTACTCCCAGGCTATGAACCTGTACAGCGTGGGACTGTACTGAATACTGTAGGCAGTTCTAGCACAATGGTAAGTGTCTGTGTGTCTAAACATATCTAAACATGGAAAATGTACAGTAAAGATAGAATAGTGTAATCTTATGAGACCACCATTGTATATGCAATTCATCATTAACCAACACATCATTAGGCAGCCCATGACTATCCATGGCTTACTCAATTATGGAGGTAAAGAAATCAGTTCCAAGATCTGTAGTCAGCAAACTGGAGACTTAGGAGAGCTGATGTATAGCTAAAGTCTGAAAGCTGACAAGCTTGAGACCCAAAAAGGGCCAAAATTTCAGTCTGAGTCTAAAAGCTGGAAAAGACCCAAGTCCCAGCTCAAGCAGTCAGGCCTTTTGGTTCTATTCAGGTTTTCAATTGTTTGGATGAGATGTGCCCACAATGGGGAGGGCAACCTGCTTTACCCAGTCTACTGATTCAAATGTCAGTCTCATCCAGAAACACTCTCACAGACACACACAATAGTGTTTGGTCAAATGTCTGGGCACCCCATGGCTCAGTCAAGTTAAAATATAAAAATTAACCATCATACACAGCTTTTCAACCGTGTTTGTATGAGACAGTAGCAGAAGGAAGATGTGAATATGAAGTCAAGTTTGCTGGACTGAGATATCAGAGGGCATGCAACTGGAAAAACCCAGAAATAAGCCAATGCAGCACAACATTGTGAGTAGAATGAAAACTGAAAGCTCTTGACTCAGATACACAGGCTGGTTTCTTTTCTTCCCTGTAGTCATTGGTTACAGTCTCAGTTGAACTTTAAAGGATTGGGTGATGACCCACGGAAATGAGGGATACATGGGGTCTGTTTTTGACCATCTTCCTCCACACGCTTCCATGTGTGGCTTGTTTCTGCATGATTGATTTACTGACTGGGAGGTGTCTGCAGGTGTGATGTTTCTGTCTCTTTCCTGCCAGCCTTCTCCCCTCCCCTCCCTTCTCCTCCACTCTTACTCCTCTCCTCTGCCTTTCTCTCCATCTCTACTCTTTCTTTTCTCTTCTCTTTCTTTTTCTCTTTTCCATTTTAATTATTTAATGCATTCAGGCAAAGCTCCAGGAGACTAAAACAAGAGGGTCAGATTTCTCTACCTCTTAAACCAGAAAACTAGACTCAAGTCCTCTTCGGCACTCTGCTTTTCCCAGGCCCTGGCAATTTTCTTTTGAAGCCTCTTTCTCACTGCCTGATGTCCTTGCCCTTCCTTACTTGATTCCAATGACAGCTTACAAGTAGCACCCTGGTTTCCAGCACCCTACCATCAACCTCCCCCGTCCCCAACTCCTCTACTCCTCCAACAGAGGTGAACACTCTCAGCAAACTGATCTCTTCCCTTTGATGCAATTGACAAAATGCAGAAATAAGCCTATATAGCACAACGTTGTGAGTAAAATGAAAATTGAAAGCTCTTGACTTTCTTTCTTTCTCAAGAGCCTACTGTGACTCCCTTTTGCCCAGCCCATCAGATCTGAATGTTTCTACTTTGATTTCAAAGTTTTCTATGTTCTAGTCACCACCTGCCTTCTCAGCATGAGCCCCCACCAGGGCAGGGCATGAGGCATCTGCTGTGGTCTAAGCTCCTCAAGCTATTCTTCTCCAGCCTCCATCCTATCTCCAGGCCTCTACCCTTTCCCCCTGCTCTTCCACTCAGTCACATCTTCTGTGGCCACAATGACACTTCAGCTGAAGAATGATCTGGAGATGCTCATCTCTCCTTGTCCTGGCCTCTGTGTCTATGTAGCAGTCTTGGGTGCTCTTATCTCATCAAATAATAGATTGCCATTCTTTGAAGGTAGCAGTTGTGACTTTAGGTTTAATTTATCACTGTGTCTGGCACTCATAACATAGTGCCAAATGCAGATACATAATCATTGTATATATTTATGGGGTACATGTGATATTTTGAAATATGTGTATACTGTGTAATGGAAGCCAAGGGTGGAGCAGCCCCAGCTCCCTTACTCATCCCCGGAGTGGAAATTGACAGGTCTCAGTGCACACTCTTTCACAGGGCTCTCTCCTGCCACTTGGAGGGAAGCAGAGCTCACCCACCGAGGACTCCCCGGGTCTCTTTCCATCCTGAGAAACATGCATTTTCTGAGTCGTGGGGCTGTGACGCAGCAGGATTACACATGTGCTGCTGTGAAACCTGAAATCAGAGCCAGGCGGGACCTCCCCTGAGAAAGGCTGCCTATAAATCGTAAAACCCTTAAATGAATAGCTTAGGGGCACAGGGTTGCCTTGGGTTAGGGTTAATTGGGCCGAGTACAAAGAGTTTTATGTTCATAACTTACTATCAATTTACTCTTCCTGATTTTCTGAAAGTTATTTTTGCTCTGGGGCAAATTTGTATTTGCTTTTCTGACAATGATGAGTTTGAAGCTGAACCCTTTTCAGCTGTTGGGAACTTGTAAGTTGCTCAATATCTACCAGATTTTCTCTCTCATGCATCCATTTTAGATAAGAGGAGAGGAAGGGTTTTGTTTCTTTAAGTTCTCCTTCTCTACGCAGAAAATTGCTTCAAAACAATCTGTGCTTTGTTCTTTTAATGCCCTGAAAACATTTTTCGTTTTTGACTATTTATTTCCTAGCATATCCTAGGTTAACACTCTAGCCTCTGTTTTTCAGTATTAAGCTGGGGGCTGAAGCCCAGACTATGTCCAGTTAGACTTGAGCCCACATACCTGGTCTGTCACTATTCACTTCATGACTTGATTCCAGCCATTTAATCTCACTGAGCCTCAGTTTCTTCACATGCAGGTTGGTTCTGACTACAAGTCATGGCTTTTGTGTAGATTTAATGAAATAATATTGTATGCACAAGGTGCTACTGTATTCCAGGCAAATAGTTAATGCACTAATGCTACCATAGAATACTGACTAGAATAGTGGTTAAGAATGCAGGCTCTGAAGCTAGACTGCCCGGGGTTCAAATCCCAGTTCTATTTTGGACAAATTAGGTTAAACTCCCTGTACCTCAGGTTCCTGGATTGTAAATGGGAGCCCATAATTATACTGCTACATTGGATTTTTGTGAGGATTAAATGAGCTGATATGCGGGAAATGCTTAGAGTCCTTTCTGGCACATAGCACACTATCCAAAAAAAGTGTTAGCTGTTAAGATTACAGTAGTCACAAGACTTCCCATCTGCGAAGCTGTTGCTTTCCAAGTAACCTGCTCATCATCAAATCACCTTTTCTCCTCAAATAAAACACACTCAACCCGTCATTCTGATCACTCCAGTTTTCTCTCCTTCGGCAAGGGCAGCTTGCCTGAGCACCTGCAAAGGGCTTGGTAGAAGGCAGTATAGAATAAAATCCTGTGAAATGTCAAAATGTGAACAAGAAGCTGCAGGAAACACCATTCACTGCTTTACAGGGAGGGTGACCCACACATAGTCAGTTTGGACTGGATTAAAAACGATGGGAACACCACTGTCCCCTCCCGATACAGCTAGAATTTCTTATTTGCAACTGAGAAAACTGACTGATCGAATCCACAAAAGGAGATTCATAGAGGTTTCATAGAGAGAAACAAAATGGAGACACCACGACACCCTAGGAGAAACACTGAAGTACTCCTGTTCCTGACTTGCCAAGTCCTGATTCCCATTCATATCTCCTTCTGGGAGACATCCCTGGATCCTTTCAAAAGTATCTCTGGTATACTTGGGCTGTTCCGAGCAGATTTCTGTTCCTTGTAAGCAAAGAGGCTTGATGAAGCCATCTTGATGGACATGTTGGATGGGACTATGTTGCAATCTCTTAAATCCCTGCAAGGTCTTACAGCTCCTCAGAAACCACATGTTCAGTGAACGGTGGACCCCATCACGCACGTGCACACTCACAAAGATAATAAAGCCAAGTTTACATGTGGAAGAACATATTGAGAATTTTCTCTACCAAGAATCACATACGAGAGATTCTTTTTTCTCACTTTCTCAGGCTGATGCACCTCCAAATGTTCTCGTTAGCTCTAGCTCTGATATCGTCATGGTGGAGGTGGTGAGCAAGCCCCTTCTTCCAACCAAAAAAATTTTTAAAAGACCAAGAGAGGAAATCCATGAGGGGTCAACTTAAGAAACAATACAAAATACACTAGTTTACAAACACTTAATTTTTTGGAACTCTTCCTTTATTCCTCAAAACCAGAAAGTGATATTTGTCAGAGAAAGCCGGTGGGATGGCAGAGTCCCAAATCAGCTCCTCCCATGAGTCACACCCCAGAACTGACAAAAGAAGGGGGCATGACACAGCAGATAGAGCACTGCTCTGGGTGTGGGACCACCTGGCTTCAGGGTGGGAGTCCCCACTCTCTCACTGTGGACCCTTGGGAAAATCACTTCTCCTCTCGGACTTCAGTTTCTCTCTCGCTAAAATGGGGAGGTTGGGTTTTCACACCAGCCTGTGCCTCACAGCCACCTCAAAGCTCCCCCCATACCTCATGTCTCAGGAGCTCTGGAGTCTGTAGGAACTGGAGGCTCATGTAATTTATAAAGACTTTTCTACTTTTTTGCCTTGTCCTAAAACAATTGACTCACATGAGACTTTGTCCAGTCACCAGGGGCTTGGAGATTCTCAGTGTGAGTTGAAGTGAGATAAAATGTACCATCTAAGAGGCTAACAGTAGCTTTACTTTCTGCTGAGAGTCTAACTTTTCCCTTGCCTTATTCCTCAGAAACACATGATTGAAATTGAATTTTGATGTTTAGACTTCAAATGCATCATTTCTCAATATATAATTAATTGTCAATGATGGCATGAAATTTAGAAAATCATGGATTCTGATTCTAAATCCTAACTCCAGCCCTTTGAGTTATTCACTTGGGAAGTGATTCTGCGTCCCCAAACCCCAGTTTCCTTGTGGGTACAATTGGGAGAGTTTGGACACATGCTCCCGAGCGTTAAGGCAGATAATTCATACAAAGCATTTATTCCTCTGACTTGCACAACATTAAAGCTCAGGGCATGTCAGCCACTATTACACTCTTCTTCTGATACTGATAGAGTCCCACGCTGACCCCACCGTGGCCTTTTAATAAGACCGCCAGAGGCTATTTGGTGTGGGACCCTTCCTTTTACTGGAAAGTGAATACCTTTTCATGACCCAGAAACAACCATCACACACTCCCAAGACCCGTGATTTGGGTCATGGGAAGAGACACTGAAACTACTGCATTGTTTATCTCCAAAGCCTTATGCAATGTTTTTCCCACTATTTTTAAGCTCCCCAGGCTTGCCTTTCCCCTACTTCAACTCCCTAACGCTCAGCCCCTTGTTCAGTTCAGCTATTTCAGTTTTGGGTTGAATGGTCTAGACAGGAACCAAAAAATGCGCAGTCTGCATACGGGTCCCCCTGTGGGCCCCACAATTTTTCCAAAAAGAGTATAGGGACATGGGGCGGATTGACAGAGGAACTTTAATTTGATGAACTAATCCATCTAACGCACACACCACGGAACCTGGCACACCATAGTGCTCCATAAATTGTGAAAATACAATGTTATGATTATCTGTAGACTTTAAATCTTTTGGCTTTTTTTTTGCTTGGCCTTTGTCTATTATTAAGAGAATATCCTGGAACCATGGCCAATAGCTCAGCTACCTTGGAGCAAAATAGGAAAGACAGTTCAGTCTGATTTGGGTGGACTTCTCTGACCCTTGACACATTTTCTTATAAACCTCCCCAGTAGTTAGCAGTAGCTGCACAACACACAAACACAAAATCTCAGTGGCATAGAGCAATAGGCACTTACTTAGTTCACATGCCCGTGAGCAGCTGATCCCATCCTCCCTGTGGCGTCAGTGAGCTAGTCTGGGCATGTCTTTCTCATAGTCATGGGGGACACACCGGAGTACATTTACACAAACAAGCACACGAACACATTTCAAGTCCCTGCTACATCCCGTCTGCTAAGATTCCACTGGCAGACACAAGTCAGGTGATGATACCCAAGATCCAAAATGAAGTATATTTCTCTCATGGAAGTGTAAGAGAGGGAGCAACTATTTCTGAAAAGGAATTCTTTAATCCACTATATCACTCCAAATTCCATTAATTCCCACAGTACTCCAATACGCACTTCTGACATTCTCATATGTGATGCATGTTGGGTAGGTGTAGAAAGGGGGAAATGGTCCTTTTCTGTTCCCGGACCAGCTGGAAGGAAGTCCCTCTCTCTACCTCCTCCGTGCTGCCATTTTGTATTCATTCTGCACGCAGCTGCTTCATAATCTCTGGCCATTGCATATATAGACATTTTGCATCTCATGTTAAGCTGAGAAAGTCAACCAAGGCTTCTACTTATTTTGGGTCTTAGAGAGCTCTGGAGTGGCTTTCAAGGTGTTGCTAACTTTATCTCTCCTTGGAAGATTCCCCCACAATGACAATCCCCCATTGCCAGAAGCCTGGGTCCCGTTCCTGTGGTCTTGTTGCATCCTCTGCACTCTTCCATTAGGGCATTTCTGATACAGTCACTATCATGGTTGGCTCATCAAGTCGTGTGATCAGTGTTTCTAAAAGGATAGACAGTATTCTTCAGAATCAGAATTTTCTGGGGTACTTGATATAATTCCGGTTCCCAGGCCTCACCATCAAAGGTCATATATAAAACATTTAACAACTGGGGGGAATGATACCAATCAGGCAGAATGTTACCTGCAGCCATAAGGGACTTCAGAACACTCAACTCTGCAAAACATTACTCTTTCTTTCACTGGGGAATTGCAAGGAGTCCTGGTTAGGGTCAGGACAGTTAGTCAGATTAGAGGGTAGACAAATGTCTGAGGGACTGTGACATTTGGTATTTACCAACAAATAAAGAAGTATTTTAATATTTCAATAACCAGTTCATCTGTCCTGGTATATTCCACTTGAACCATCTCTGATTAGTCTTATTAGTCAAACTTTCTGGGGGTGAGGCTCAGGAATCTGTATTTTCAGCAAGTTTCAAATTTTGTTCAGCCTCAGGAGTAATTACTTATCTACTTATCTTGAGCAATGTTTTGTTTTTAAGTTTGATAGACACCAAAAAATTACAGATATAATAAAGATAAACCTCTTTGCATTAACTACTAGAAACCTCGTAGCAAAAAGCATGACTTGCTTATCTTTAGCAAGTGGCCCACCTGGTAGTATTTTGCTGAGTTCATGAACCTGGTTCTGACCAAGGAGTTGTGAGTGGGTAGTATGCTACCTCTGAACGAAAGCATTTAATTGCCCATTTGAGACCCTCCAGAGCTCTCTTCCCCTCTGAAAGCAACACTTGAGAAGGTGGTTCCTCCATCATCCTGAGTTCTGGTACAAGGCTGTAAGAAGAAGAGCCCCTAACCACTCCTCAGTGGCCACAGGCATCGATGAGAAATACACTTTTGTTGCGTTAAACCACTGAGATCTCAGGGTTCTTTGTTACTACAGCAAAACTTAACCCAATTGAACTGATAACCTAATTGAAATTTAGGGTTTGGGCTCAGTATTGCCTTTCTTCAGAGCCCTTAGCCATTGCCTAATAAATCATAATAATCCTTAATTACCATCCACTGCACAGATAAGGTCAAATATAAGAAGACACACAAAAGTGCTTTGTAATCTATAAACATTTTACAAACATTTTGGAAAAGCAAGTGATTCTGTCAAACTTAATGATATTGATCTTGTCCCCTCAACAAGGCTAAGGTCTTTAGAAGAAGAGATTCTGTCCTTTGAGACAGAATCTTTGAGAGCTTTGAGAGCTTAGATATTTCTAGGATATATCTACCATGCTATAGGACTCCTGACAAGTTCTTAAAGAATTCTTCCCAGTCATGTGGAACGGTAAGTCCAATTAAACCTCTTTTCATTCAAAAAAAAAAAAAAAAAAAAAAAGGATTCTTATAGAATTGCATTTAATGGGTGACACAGAAAATCGAGAAAATAGCTTTGTGACACAGAGTCCCTTTTTTTATTGGTTCTCATAATAATGGGAATTCTCCTGTTAAATCTTTAGAAACAAAATTGCTTCCCTTTATGTGGGACAAAAAATGGGAGCTTTCTAGCAGCCAATGTTTAGTTCCTGAGGAAGGTGTAAGAGGACGGATGGAGGTCAGAATGGACTGTCCCTGACCCCAGGGACGAGAGATGGAGTACATCATGAATATGATCACTACTGAAGCTGAGAAAGAGCCTATTAATGTCATGTAATGAATTTCAAAAAAGATACAGTTGCACTTAGGGTATTTAAACCTTGGAGGTTTAAACTAAATCATACTTATCACATGCACACAGTGTCACTAATGAGCTTATGTAAATATTTAATCTTCTCTATTTGCATTACTCAGCCCAGCCTACCTCACCAGTCCCTTCTCCCAGCCTTCTCTAACACCATCATCCAGCCTCCTGGAACTTTGGTTTTTGTAATTTGCCATGCACTTTATGCCTCTGGCCGTAACATGTATGTTTCCCTCTGTCTGAACTTCAATCTTGCATACTTCCTTTTCTACCTACCAAACACCTACACATCCTTCAAGGCTCAGTTCAAATACATCCTCCTCTTTGGGAAACTTTGCCTGAACCATTTACAACTCCCCTACCCTAGCAGAATTTTATTTTCCTCCTCTATGCCCCCATTACCTTGCGATCATTCCATAAATCTGGGTATCCCATCTATTTATTCAACAAATACTTATGAAATCTTGCTAGGTGCCAGTCCTGGGGCCAGGTGCTGAGTGTACAGAGGTGAATAAAAATTCTAATTATTGGTAACTGTGAGTTCATGGACAGCAAGTGTCTTATCTATTTTTTTTTAACTTCCAAGGATAATGCATTTGTAGTGCTAAATAAATAATAAATACAGAATGTGTTCTCTTTATAAAATCTCTTTAATGGGTGACACAGAGGTTCATGAAAATAGCTTTGTGACACAGAATCCCTTTTTAGTCCACATTCTACTTCTGCCTACATCCATCAGGGCTGTTTCAGTTGGAAGTAACAGAAATGAAATTCACACCACTTTAGCTACAAAAGGGAAAATACTGGCTCATGGATTCCAGTAAAGATTGACCATTCAAGCTGGGGGAAGGTCAAGGAAGGTGACTAATTTTAGGAACAATAACAGTAACAAATAGCGAATGCTATTCAGAATCTCTGTGTTTTACCTTTCTGTTTCTCTTTGCCTCTTCTGTTACTTTTCACTGTCTGCAGCCTGGTTTTCTTGGCACGGCAGGAAACATGGTCTTCAAGAACATCCAGGTTTTAGGTCTTACAGCTCCGACCACTGATGACAGACTGCTGATTTCTCCTGCTTACAGTCTGCAAAGTTCAAGGGAAGAATTCCAATTGGTTCAGCGCCAACTATTTGCCAATCCTGGAGCTACCCAGTGTTACCAGGAGATTAGAGGATGATGATTGGATAGGTTGTCTCAGATGTCCAACCCCAAACCACCAACAAACAAAGGCTTTGGGGGTAATGTAGCACCATCAGTTTATCAAAAGCAAAGGAAGATGGTAAACAGATTGTCACACTTTTCTGTCATTGATTCCGTCATTCAATTAACATTCGTTGCATGCATATTATGTTTAATGCATCATGCTAGGATGGACTGAGAAAAAGAAACAAATAATAGGCAATTACTTATCTGGTCATCTGGTAGGAGACACTAGACAGGGATTGTGGCATAGGGTTAGAAACTTGGGGTCTAAAGCCAAAATACCAGGATGAAAATCCCAGCTATATGATTTATGTGGCTGTGACCTTGCGCCTCTCTGATCATAGTGTCCTTCTCTGTAAAATGGGGATAAGGCTCACATCGTTTCAGGTACCAGTTGTGAGACTCAGTGAACCACACATGAAGTATGTAACATAGTGCCTGGCATGGAGTGAATACTCAGTGAGATGTTCACTATACATTTGTGCATTCTCATACATCAGGACAGAAGGAATTATGTTTCAAAATGAAGATACATAGATCTCAAGATTCAAAAGAACTCCAACCATTAACACTGACAATGGGTTCCAGAGAGGAAGAAGAATTTGGTTTAACCTTAGTGGATAAGCAAAATTTTAATACAACAGCAGATAAATGGCATTTAAAAATAATGGACAGGCTGGGCGCCGTGGCTCATGCCTGTAATCCCAGCACCTTGGGAGGCTGAGGTGGGCGGATGACGAGGTCAGGAGATTGAGACCATCCTGGCTAACACAGTGAAACCCTGTCTCTACTGAAAACACACACACACACACACAAAGAAAGAAAGAAAGAAAGAAAGAAAGAAAGAAAGAAAGAAAGAAATAGCCAGTCATGGTGACAGGCGCCTGTAGTCCCAGCTACTTGGGAGGCTGAGGCAGGAGAATGGGGTGAACCTGGGATGCAGAGGTTGCAGTGAGCAGAGATCGTGCCACACTCACTGTACTCCAGCTTGGGCAACAGAGAGAGACTCCGTCTCAAAAAAAAAAAAAAAAAAAAAAAAGAATGATGGACAATTCAGGAAGAGGGAACAGCATGGACTAAAACAAGGGGATGTGAAATGAGCAGAAGATCCAGAAGTTCTGATTTGTGCAGGGTTTCTAGAGCCTACAGTTCACAGATGTATAGGGTAGGAGATGTGGCTGTCAAAGAAGCTTGAATTGGGACTGTGAAGGGACTGAATGCCACATTAAGGGAGTTGGACTTTATCCCATAGATGGTGGGGAGCCATTGAAGGTTCTGGAGCTGAGAACTGAGTGACAAGATCTAATGCACATTAATCATTGAGTGTAGACTTATTAGAGCCTTAGTGGCCAGAAACATAAATTAGAATTCCCTTTTAATCCCCTCTTTTTGCCCCATTTTTTGTTAGAGAAATAGTTCTCTTTCATTAGAAAAAAAGAATCATATGGACTATTATCAATGTCAACCAGTACTCGGTCCCAGTATTGAGCAGAATAGGAGATATGGTGATGGTGGCAAATTAGAGGCCATGTACCCCTCAAAAGGGAAAACTGCTTCTCAGCTTCATTCAATATTTACCAAGTAGGACTGCAGGCCCAATGTTAATAAATATTATGATGATTCTAGAAAAACGTAAAATCTATGTTTTTATGTAAAATGTCTGTTTTTGTATTGTTTTTCTTGTTGTCTCAATAACAACTTTTAAATTCTGTAGACTAAAGTATGTCTGTGGACTTAATTTGTCCTCAGGGCCACCAGTTTGAGACCTCTGGATTCCAGTTGATTCAGAACATGAATTAATCTGGATGCCTAGACACCTTTACTCTATGATCATTCCACATTTGCTGTTGAAGGACTCAGAAATAAAAACAAAGAAAGAGAATGCCATGGGCAAGAAGTCTTCCCAGTTAATCAAAGAAGATATTTTAAAAGCTGAAATTTTCTAATGTAAAATAAATAAATAAAAATAAAAACAAACTAAAACAAATGAACAAAAAAAGGTACAGAGGGAGTTCTATGAGAGCCATGGGTGGGTTATTCAGTTAGACTCGTATGCTAGGAGTAAGGCTTTAAATTCTAGCTGACATTTTTCACCAAAACTACTTGATAAAGGTTAAGATCCAGTACAATGGAAAGAACTTAGGCTTTGCAGTTGGAAAATCTGCAAATTTCTAATTTTGACAAGAAGATGTGTAAGCATATCACTTAGAGCAGCTTGTATCACTTATCTATTGCTAAATAACACATAACAAACAATTACAAGATATTAGCATTATATAACAATAAGCATTTATAGCTTGTGTATTTACAGGGTTCAGTTGATCTTGGTTGGCCTTGTTCATTTATTTTCAGGTTTACTTCTTTCCGCATCTCTCACCCTCCTCCTTGCACTGGCAGCCTAGCCTGCCTTTATTTTTCTCCTGGTGATGGGAGAGCTGCAGGAGAGGAGGGAGAGACATATAAGCCCTCTTGAAGCCATGGCTCACACCCGGCAAACCACTACCTTTTAAAAAAATTACCCAAAGTAAGTTGCTTGGCAGAGGGCCTGGACGTATAGAAGTGTGAACAATTTTTGCAATCTACATCACAAAACGAAACTGAAGATGGCTTAGAGTCAACCAACTTAGAATGGGGAAATAAATCAGGTTGCAGTCTCAAAGTGAAATACATTACAGCAATAAAGAAAATGAATGCGCCACAGCATCATTCAGCAATATAGATGAGTCTTACAAACCTATGATTGTGAAAAGACAGGCAAATTCAAATAAATAAATACAATATGCATCTATTCCTGTAACATTCAAAAAGAAGCAAAACTAAACAGTATTGTTTATGAAAACTCATATAGGTAGTAAAATCATAAAATAAAGGAAGAAAATGGCTGCCAGAAAAGTCAAAACAGTGCCTCTATCTATTTCGGGTGTCCTGATTAGAAAGGAGAACCCAGGGGAGATGCAGATACCTATATCTTGACCTGACGACAGTAATTCAGGCAGTGACTTCACAATTATTTGTTAAACCGTGCTTTCATATTTTAGGCATTTTTCTGTATGGGCGTTATAGTTTACCACAGTTGGATTTTTAAAGCTCAGATCTAAATCAAAATGCAAAAATAAAAGTTATGGGTAAAAACATCCAATTTTGCTATTTAACCCTGATATGCTGGGAGGGGGCTACATCACCTCTGAACATCTGTTTTGTCTTTGGTGACAGTAGAATAATAATAGTCTCACTCGAGCTTGTTCCAAGGGGTAGATAAAAAGATGCCTAGAAGAGAATTTTTTCAATACTGGTAAACTAGATGCAAAGGTGGAAAATATTGGTATTTGACATGTAGATGAGAGGAAGACTTTAGTTCTGAATTCTGTTTCCTAGTAATGCTCTTGGCATTTTCTCTTGTTTGTTTCAAGGAGAGAAAGAAGGCAGTGGAAGAACTCAAACCCAAGCCTATGTAATTCCCAAGTAACTAACTCAAGAGGAAGGAGGGTCTGGATATGCATAAAGCATCCAAGTCTCCAAATGTGAGCCACATCGCTCTCTCTGCCTCAAGCCTGTGTGGGAGCCCCCTGGTAAAATTGGGATTCGACTGAATACCCAGTACTTGAGTGATTTCCTGAGGTCACAGCCTCTACCACCCCTATGTGAGGAAGATGGGGCTGGGAAGTTCCTAACTGCGAAAGTCAGAACCATCACAGTGGTTATTTACACTGGGACTCACAGTGTGACGCTGGGGTCCTTAAGCTGATGCAGGAGAGGAGTTGGCGCAAACAGCCACATGACACTGGGCTTCTTTCCATTCTGCCTGTCAGATGGACCTAGGTCCTGGTGGGAGGTCTACCCCCATAGCAAATGGTTATCTTTAAACCCATTCTTCACCCTCTTATCAGTGGAGGAATGTGGGAAGACTGCAGGCATTAGCTGTGTAGGCATTTGGGATTTTGTGCGGGTAAGTGTGTGGGAATGGGAGGCTTGTAGGCCTTCAACACATTCGCAAATCAAGTGAGTGTAATCTGCCCCAGCAGAGGTCCCTGAAAGAAAGTGTAACCTTCTCAGACTGCACAGATACTGCAAACAAGAACTAACATTTTCGTGTCCTTGCTTTGTGCAAACACTGTCTTAACAGACTCACATGAACAACCTCACTGAATCTTCACCCAACACTTTTTAGCCAGTAGTAGCCAGGTACTATTGTTACCCATTTTTAACAGAAAAATGAGCCAGGAGGAATTGACATAGAAGCCTGAGGTCACACAGGTAGATGGCAGATTATGGATCTGACAGGTGTATCCTTGCTGTGGACAGCCTTGGTTTGAGCAGCAATGAGAGGGGGAACACGGAGAAGTTGGAAATGGGTACAGAATGATGACTGTCGCCAACTTTCCAGGCCTTTATTTAGTGGCTTTACTATTGTATAGGCATCACACACACACACACAGACAGACACAGACACAAACATAAACACAGTTCCAAATTTAAGTAGAAAACCCATTCCAAAACCAACTATACAGAAGTGATTCTTTGATTCTCCCACTGTTTCAGATCATTGGCTCCAATATTTACTGTCTTTGGTGCATAAAATAGAGAAATTGAGATATAGCATTTGCTGTCAACCAAGGTTACTGTATTATTTTCCAGCCCATTTTGGGTCCATGAGTTATATGTCATCTGCTTTCAAAGGTTCCCTTTCTTGCTAGAAAGGGAGTTTTTGGAATAATCATTTAGAGCAGGTAGGACCCCACCCCTGCCCCCAAGCTCATACGGGCTGGAAAGCCTTCTTTCCCACCCCTCACCCTCCCCCACCACAGCTGCGGGGGCCTGGTCCTCTCTGCTTTATAGAGAAAGGGAATTCCAAGGAGAACCTCGGCTGGTTTATTTTTAATTGTTGACCTCCAAGGCCTTCTGTTTGCATCTGTTTATTAAATTGCGAGCTCAGCTGTGAAATGCCCTTTATGGTGTTGTTTTATTGGTGGACCATTCAGGGACCCAGCGCCACACAAACAGGATAAATATTTTTCTTTGCAGCACACACCCCACGTTGGGGGCCACGGAACAAGGGAAGCGAGGATCCCGTTTGTTTACGAGCTCCGATTCATTCATTACTTGGCGAGGAGCTGTGAAATGTAAACCTCACATTCCGAAGGACAATCGCAGGGCCAGCTTGAACTCATTTGGAGGTGTGATGTTCCACTCCAAAGGAGGCTGTTAATTTTATTGACCAAATTTGGAGAGTGGGAGCTCCAAAATTAAATAGAGCCTTTGGAAAAGAAATGAACGTTTAGGTTTCTGAAAGACCTAGAGAATGGTTACATGGTCTTGTTTTTTGGTTTCTTTTCCCTGTAGGAAACTTCAGAGGCCAGGGCTGTTTAGAAAGCATGAAGTGAAATTGCTGTCACCCCATCTTCTAGTTTTAAAAGATTTTATTTCCCTATGAGAGGTTTGTTCGTATTAATGATAGCAACCTTCGTAGCGCATTTAGCACTCTGCTTTAAACATATATCATCTGTAGTAATCCACACAGTTATTATCTGAAGCTCACATCATTGTTGACCTCGTATTAGAGTTCGGAAAATGAAGAGAATGCAGAGAAACTTTTGCCTGGAGCCCTACAGCTAGTGTGGACAGAGAGAAAACTGGAAACTAGGTCTACCCTGACACGAGAACCTGGGTTCCTTAACCGCCCCACCCTCCTGCCTCTCTCTCTGCCGTTTTTGTGTAACGAAAAATTTGACTTTCCCAGTGCTTTAGAGAGAACGAAAGTTTCCAACAGTTACTAAGCAGCTCCAGGCTGCAGATACCCCCTGCTTTGATGCGCACAGAACAAAAAAAGGCCTGAGTTACTGAAAGATTTCAAAAGCCACGCCGTGTCTTCACTGCCACTGTGCCTCCAACCATATAGGGTCCTCAAGGAAAAAAGACATTTAACTCCAAAAGTCTTCTTTGGGGTTCCCAGGCCTCCGTTTTACTCTCTTTATGCCTGGAACGAAAGAGTAAAATCAAACCCAGTGCGGCAGATTCACGCGCTCAGTTTGAGATGGCACAGCTCATTCGGGACTTAAGGGGGGTGTTTACCCAAAGCTAACACTGAACTGGGCCACAGAATCAGTGGGTTCATGTCAATATTTGGACTTGAAGAAGGGCTGGTTTATAACTGTTCAGAACTGTCTCTGAACTGGGCTTTGAATCACACATTTGCCATGTTCTTCCAAGGCCTTGTTCTTTTCTGAGGGGCAAAGGCTATTTGGCGAGATTTTCTTTAGAAAGGTTGCTGAGGGCAATGACGGAAAAGGTGCGCAAATTCAGAATATCACAATGTGATATGGAAAAAAATGTAAACCATGTTACAAACGCCCTGTCATCAAGAAATGTTATTGTTGTTTGAACAGTAGGAACCATCTGGGTCTCTCTTAATGACCGGGGGCCCCTCTGGGGTACAGATGCTTCTTTTGTTATTGGTGCGATCTTGTAAATAGTTAAAATATTTACCAAGGCACCTCTGAGCTGGAGCTATCCCATTTTATTATTTATACCTTTTCAGAGGGACAAAAATGGAGGTGTCCACTAAACGTGATGGATTAGGCTTATAAACAGCCATTATGGCCGTCAAACCTCACATGTCAGCTCCCCCTTTGTGTCTGCGCATTTCTAAGCTAACCAGTGATCCATGCATAAGATAGAAGGTTAAGAATGCGCCAGAGAAAAGGAGTGTTGACTCCAAGCAAGATGTATCTTCTGCTGATTAGAAATACAGCTGTAGAAAGTGAGGGGGACGCCGGGCAAGAGGCGAGAAAAAGGGACTTGTGTGTGCATGAGTGTGTGCGTATGCGTGTGTGTGTGTTTGCAGGCAGAAGGGAGAGAACTGCGGAGGTGCAGAAGTCACTGCAACCTGACACGCTGCATTTCAGTTCTCACAATTTGAGGATGAAAACCTGCAAGGCCTCTACCTGCCAGCATCCCTCAGCTGTTTCCTTAACTGACTGCAGCTGGCTTTTGTTTTCCCAAGATAAAAATCAGGAAATGCAAAAATTAAATAGGATTTGAGAAGAAAAAAGATGGGCCCTGGGTAAGAAGAAAAAGAGCGAGCCAGCAGGTACCAAGACTTGTTGACAGAGGGATATCCCATCTTGTGGTAATTAAGTTTTAAAAAATCTTAAAATAGGGTGAGGCGAGTGGCGACCCATGTGGTAGATGATCCTGTGCAATGCCTAGGAGCTAAACTGGAGTGACTTATTCACAAAAGTGAGATTTGAAAATCCTAGATAAAGTTAGATGGAAGGGAAAAGGAGGTATTTTTAAATCAAACTACTTTATAATTCATAAAGGCATGCATTGTCAATCCAATTAATGAAAGGAACCAAAGTAACTTGTCTTGCAGGTAAAGAAGTGAATGTAAATTATGTTATTTTTGGCCATGATGGCTGCACATGTGTTGGAAAAAGTTTCTGTCAAAAACTGGCTTCCATTATACTTTTACCCTTAAGTCCCAGATCCTTTAGTCTCTGAGAGTTTGTCTCTGATTTCCTGCCATGCCACAAACTCCAGCCTACAAATTCATCCCTCACTCTCTCTTAAAGAGAAGCTGTGGAATTAATAGGCAAAGGAGCTCATGCTTTTGAAACGATCAGGCACGGAGTGGCTGAAATATCATCTAGCCACTCTAAATGTGGATTGGAATTTTCATTTTGGTAAAGTATTTCCCAGCCATCTCCTCTAGAAATCTAAATAAGAAATGATGACCTCATTTATGTATGTATTTATTTATATAGTTATTTATTCACTGTGGGACTTGGATCAAAACTTACTGATGTAACAAACAGAAAGTTATATTTATCTGCCGTTTTGCAAAGAAAGGAGAAAAGAACATTTGGAAAACACAACGACCTAAGCAAACTTCCTCTTTTGACTCAGAGGGCTGTTCCATCCTAAAAGTCCCTCTTTGGGTCTCTGGTCACCTTAAAGCATCTCCTAGAGAAAGCCCCTCCTCTAGCCCCTCTGCCTTCAGGCTGGTGTCTGCCACATTAGTATGCTGGTGCACCAACTAATTTGCCTCTATAAATGCTGGGATCTGAATCACGCCACTGTTGTGGCCAGAGACTAAATTTCTCTCATCACTCTCTTTGGAGGAAAAGAAAGAAAGAAAAAGAAACACACACACACACACACACACACACACACACACGTTTTCTAAACAACATTCTTACTCAAGCTACACAGTGGATCATGATCTGGCTCATTAAGAAGCATGGTCTATGAAATGAACACTCAATAAATCTCCCATAAGACAGTAATTTTACTTTTTGTTCACAATTATAAGTAATAATAATAATTCTTATCAGCCCACCCTCACATAACAAACACAAAAGCCCAGCTAGGCTCCCTTGATGGCCCCTTTGGCAAATTCTAAAAAGCAACCACTGGAGTATGCCTTATAGCTGATTCCTCCTCCACTTAATCTCTCCCATTCATGAATGAATTCGAATTTTCTGTAACTCAGAATATGTTAATTAAGCAAGAAGAACTTGGAAACTTAAACTGTTATACCAGGCAGTTTGGCTAAACATTGTATATGTTTATACAAAAATGAATGGCATATATGTTGTGCATCACATAGTTCATAGGACCCTCCGATGTATAGAAGCCACTAATTGAATTGCTCCCATGGCCCCTGCTCTCCTAATAACACACACACACACACACACACACACACACAACTATATTGAAGCCTAAAAACACCACAACACCTCCAGAAGGCATATTTTTCTGTCCTCTTAGCCACAGGCAGCTACTTTAAGAACGGCTCTCACTATTTTCATAAGAAACAGGAAAGACTTGAGTTCCCATTGACACCCCTTTCTCTTTCCATCTGCTCTGAAGCTCTCAAATATTCCTGAGAAGAGCCTTTCTGCTTGCTTGTCTGTTTGGTTTGAGACAGGGTCTCCCTCTGTCACCCAGGCTGGAGTGCAGTGGCAGGATCATGGCTCACTGCAACCTTGACCTCCAGGGATCAAGCAACCTCCAACCTCAGCCTCCTAAGTACCTGGAACTACAGGCATGAACCACTATGCCACCACACAGAGCTTATTTATTTATTTATTTATTTATTTATTTATTTATTTATGTAGCTACAGGGTTTCACCATGTACCCCAGGCTGGTCTTGAGCTCCTGGGCTCAAGCAATTCTCCCATCTCCGCCTCCCAAACACACTCCCAAAGTGTTAGAGTTACAGATGTGAACCACCATGCCAGGTAAGAAGAGCCATCTCTAGAAGCCCGTCTGGCCTCTGTCTACTTTAAGAATGCTGGGCATCTGACCAAATCACCAGTTTAAAAAGAAAAATCCTCAGATAGGATTGTCAGATTTTGTAGATAAAAATATGGGATGTCCCAGTTCAACTTGAATTTCAGGTAACCAAATAATTTGTTAGTATAATTCCATCCCCATATAATATTTAATGTATACTTCTCTAACTCCACTACCCTGAGAAAGACCAAGCGTGGTGACTCCAGGAGAATGACTCACCCTGGCATCTTATTTCTTACTTTGTGATTTTAATTAACAAAGAAAGTGCTGAGTGACACCACAGATGTCCAGGTTTCTCAATGAGACACAACAGCTCTCTGAGAAAGGTGTCTCAATGTGGGGCAGGAAGGCAGAAGCAGACCATTAGAGGCTGCCCCCAGCAACAAACCAGAGCTCACACCTAGTCTCAAGTATTGCCCACAGCCCAATGAGGTCAGACTTTTATTATCTCCATTTTATAGATAAGAAAACTGAGGTACAGTTTCCAAAGCCAGGCAGCTATAGCACAGAGATTTTGCCCCACAGAGTCTGGCTTGAGAGTCTACACTTAAAATACAAATAATACCAAGCCAGAACATAGACAATGTAATTTTCCAAAGGACCTAAACTGCACACGTAATGCTAAAATGGAAATGGCTGCAGCATCATTGCCTGCACCCACCCCTGCCTCTCCCCGTGAGCTGTGAGTGCCTGGATTATGCTTGGCCAGCCCAGTGAGGAATCCAGTCCTGGAAACATGGTGGGGAGAAACGTGCATGAACCCCAGAGAGGAACTGGACAATGCGGGGGGCAAAAGGGGGGTGCCCTGTTATGCCCCCGCCAGAGTCCTCCCCACCGCCCACCTCATTTCTCCCAACCTACAGGGGCAGAGAGCAATGAAAAATATTGAGAATGCAGGCTTAAATGAGGAACTCTGGCAAGAAAATCTTTTTTCTAATTTAAAGACCACCCAGGTGTGTGCTGGTCTGTCCCCATTTTAGGGTCTTTGCCTCTTGCTTTTCAGCAAGAAAAGAAACAGATGTGATCCCCATTCATCCCTAATGGAGACAGAAGGGGAGGGAGGACCCGGGCAGTGGGGGGTGGGGGGAGCGCAGGGCTCAGGGCTGTCTCTGGCCTGGAAATTCTGTCTTGTAGGAGGGGGACAGTAACTTCCACAGGGTTTAAGCCTGCCTGTATCTGTCACCTGTCAGCTCAAAGTCCAGCACCTAGTAGGCAATCAGTACGCATATGTTCAATCACCTTAAAATTAAATAATGCAATCATAAGTCTTGGTGGTGCCCAGGGCATGGGCTGGTGACTGGCCTGGCCTTGGGACTTGGAGCCTGACCACAGGAGTCTCACTTGGTTGGAGTCACCAGTTGATGGGTTGGGGGTGGGGTGCTGGCTTCCCCTCACTCCCACCCTGGACTGGGTCAGCTCTGAGTGTCCTGAACAATTATCCCCAAAGGGGAAAAAAAGTCCTGTTCAACAAATCCTCAACTTTTGTCTCCTCCGGGGCTGCAGACCGTGGTACCTCTTATTCAGCCCTCCCTCTCCCCCATCCTGTGCCTGGGACTCTCTGTGGTTATGAGTCAATGATCAGACAGGAAAAGGGCACGCTTACTATAGGGGAGGAGGATTCAGCAGGGCTCTGGGCTTTGATGCCGGTTCTTTTACATCCTGAATGCATGAAAGGCTATGGGAGGGAGAGGAAGAAATATAAAAGCAGAAAGGAAGAAAATGTTATTAAAAGAAAGTTGAAGGGGAAAAGAAGTGCCTGGCTTGAAATGTTGTTAAGTATCATCGACAAATATCTCCAGGAGACAAAAGCTAGTTAAAAACTGAGTTGAGATAAGCCATCTCCTTCAGTGACTCATCTTCCTAGGGAATAATGGCAAAGAGGTGGTGTTTAGGAGGGAACTGATGTGCAAATAGCAGTGTCCCTGAAGCTGGGGTTAATTACAGGAAGGACTTCCAGGGTAATTGTCGATACAGAACACTGGCAGCAGAGCCTTGCATCACAGGCTACGAAGGCAGCTCTCCACCATTTGAAAACGGTCTCCAGACACTGTCCCAGAGACAGGGGGCTGGGCGGCTCCCCAAATGGGTTCTTCAGAGAAGCCTCATGCCCGGGGCCGTGTTGCTTTGTGGGCTGACCCGGCGTCCCTACCACCCTAGTCCAAGAATGCTCCCACTCAGTCCAGCCCCTGAAAATGTATCTGTAAACAAACCAGAAATAAAGTGTTGTTTGCCATGCTGTTGGAAATTAACAACCTCAGTCCAAGGATTGGCAAGCAGCACCTCCAAACCATCAGCTAAGTCAAGTCTGGCTGTGGAAAATGGAGATTATTATCTTGGAGAAACCATTTTTGTACCAGGAGGTACCTCAAGCAGCTCTGCCTTGCATCATTTTTTTTTTTTTTTTTTTTTGAGATGGAGTCTCGCTCTGTCACCCAGGCTGGAGTGCAGTGGTAAGATCTCAGTTCACTGCAACCTCTGCCTCCCGGGATCAAGTCCTTCCTGTAGCTGGAACTACAGGCACATGCCACTACACCCAGCTATATAAATTTTTTTTTGTATTTTTAGTAGAAACAGGGTTTCACCATGTTGGCCAGGCTGGTCTCGATCTCTTGACCTCGTGCTCCACCCGCCTCGGGCTTCCAAAGGGCTGGGATTACAAGCGTGAGCCACTGTGTCCGGCCACATCATGCCCCCTTTAAGAGATGAAATCATGCATTATATTCATATGGGCAAGGACAACTTGTGATAATTGAAACCCACCCCATTCTGGGCAGGTTTGCAATGGGGACAGGATACCTGAATTAGAAGGAGGAGGCTGGGAAGCACTGAGAACTGTCCATTGAAAGGAAGAAGAAGGCTACATAAAAAAGCACCCACCAGGCAGCTCCCTATGCAGTGACTCTCCGATACACACTGATAAAATTTCAAAGGATGCTGAAAGAGCTCAGCCTCCTCTGCTCCTCCTCAGAAAGATAAGGGTGGGGGCTTTTTCCAACTCTCCACAAGCATCTTTTGACAATTCCGCAAAGGCAGTTTCTCAGTGAGGGACATAAAGCAGATTCTGAGATCAAAGGGCTGCAGCTGGTAAAAACAGAGAGAAGATGCAGAGAAAGTGGGCAGAGTGCTAAGATCAGCCACCAACCTCCTGATCCAGGCCTCAGTTTCCCCACCTATGAAATGATGGGCTAATCAAGATGATGTCTCAGCCCTCACAACTGATTTTCTGAAACTTGGGAGCTCCTCAAACAGGTAATCTGACCCTGAGGATAGGGACCTATTTCACAGTCTCCTTTCTCTCTCCTACCACCTTGAATAATGCCTTTACCATAGTAAGAACTTAATATATAAATATTTTGAATGGATCCATGCATGTGTGATGGGGTGACCCCTGTGGCTCTTTCTTTGTCTTTTAAAATAAAAGATTTATGGGCCGGTATTTGGGGAGGTGGTACTTCTCTTTCTTTCAGTCTTACAGAGTTGCTTCCAAAGACGAAATAAGAATGAATGAATGTAACAGCTAATATTTTTTGTGCTCAAGCACATCGCATACTTATTCTATCTCAAAACTTTCCTGTGTGGAGTGGTTGCTATCATCCTCATGCCACCGGTGAGGAAATGAAGACACAGAGACTAAGGGATGAGACATTCCGCAGTGTGTCAGCCCTAGCTCCTTTTGATGAAGAATCTTTGTGTTTAAGCATCTTCCTTGACTACAGGGAGTCTTGCTGTGACCCTACCACTGGCTTGCTGAGTGCCTTGGGTAAGGCAGTGTCCCTACCCAGTTAAAAAGTGCCCCTCTTGGCCAGGCACGGTGGCACACGCCTGTAGTCCCAACACTTTGGGAGGCCGAGGTGGGCGGATCATGAGGTCAGGAGTTCAAGACCAGCCTGGCCTACATGGTGAAACCACATCTCTACTAAAAATACAAAAATTAGCTGAGCGTGGTGGTGGGTGCTTGTAATCCCAGCTACTTAGGAGGCTGAGGCAGGAGAATCGCTTGAGCCCAGGAGGCGGAGGTTGCAGTGAGTTGAGCTCATGCCATTGCACTCCAGCCTGAGTGACATAGCAAGACTCCGTCTCAAAAAAAAAAAAAAAAAAGTGCGTCTCTTGAGCTAGTGGATATCCCTGCTTCCTTCCCAGACTGGCATTTCAGACTTCTTTGTTCACCCCTCAGTTCTCAGCTCAAATGGGCCCTCCTTAGGAAACTCTTCAATTCTGCCCTGCCCCATCCACTTCCAAGTAAGGCAAACCCTTATTGTAGACTGTCCTTTTCACTTATCTGTCTATATATTTATGTGAGTATTAAATTCATGGTCCTCTTTTCCACTACACTGCAAGCCTTCCTGTTGCTCATTTCTGTCTTGTTCATCACTGTACTACATCCCTGGCAATTTATCCCCAGACAAGTGCCTGCCATGAAGCCAATGCTCAAAAAATATTTGCCAAACCTTTGCAGAGGCCTCCAATGACTGTGAAATGCACAGACCAGGGAGGGCCAGTTTCCATGCCATGAGGAGGTGCATAACCCTAACTTGTTAGAGCAGCAAACTAAGAACCCCTGGAGCCTTAGAAGAGGATGTTGACAGTTAAAAGCAAGGCAAAACCAAATCACTTTGCAATCTCTTGCTTAGGAAGAGATGAGCAATATTTGTCTAGAGGGGAGCGAGTTCTCCTGCAGATATTCCCCAAGCGTGGTGATGGGAGAGCTGCTCAGCTTGTCTTTTTTTACACAGGCTAAGATGCAGGTGGAACTTGGAAGTGTCTGGTATCAAAATGCTGCTTGGGTAATTGAGCTACCCAAGCCTGTCTGGCGAGGAGGGGGATGCCATTCGGGATGCACACCATCCCCCAGGAACAGATCGTAGCAACCAAGCATGCCCCGAGGAGGGGGGTGCCTTTCTGGTTGTACACAAGAGCCAATAATGAAACACAATGAAGAGGCCTCCCTCCCAGCTGGTTGTGCACGCCCCATTCAGTTGGCTGGGATGGCCGTCTCCCTTTTAAGCGGACTCTCTCTTCCCCCTCGCCGCCTCCTCCTTGCTTGGTCCTTTAGTCACATACCAGACACGTCTCACAGAGCAGACCCGAAACTCCAGGTGGCAGAATCACAGTTTCATATAAATTAGGCAGAGTAATGCTGTTCAGACACATTTTTTTGTCTAAATCATGCAAAAATAGAACTTTCTCAGGGGCATAAATCTGGCCCAAATCTAAACCTGAATGTGCAATTGACTGGTATAGTTTATAGTACAAACATGGAATTATCTGGAAGTCTTCTACTTCCAAAGACCATAGCCCATTTTTTATCCAATCTGAAAGAAATGATTTATTTGCCATCTTTAAAAAATGCAAAAGTTGGTGCATGGCAAAGGGACCAGATGCAAGACGCGATTCAACAGAAAAACGTGTCCTGTCCCAAACAGACACATACATCGCCCAGTGTGATGTAACATGAATCCCACAACTGTGTACCAAGGGCACAGAAGTGTGGGCATTTAGCCTCTTTAAGGTAGATGCCTGCTCTGTTTTTCAAAATGGGAAAGAAAGGCAAAGAGAGGAAAAAAGTTGAAGACATTGAAAAAGAAAAAGAAACAAAAAAATAGCTTCACAACACAGTCAACAAAGAATCCAACACCCTCTAAATAATTGCCCATTAGGTATTATATATTACATATTATTACGTATATATTGTGTATTATAATAAGAGCATTGTTTTGCTGAAATCAAAGGAAGACAGTTTCTTCAAAACTTTATTTTTTTTCACTTATCCCTATCCCTTTACTTTCAAAGTCATTGAGTAAATATGATGATCTTAAAGTTTTGATTCTAGGGTAGAGAGAGCTGTCTTAGTTCTCATGAATTTTACATTGCGATTTGGGAGTGTGAGCACCCACACTGAAGGACAGTCATCACTAATCAATACCCTTTCCCCCTACTCCGTGGGATGGCCTTGGGAAATTTAAAATGACAAAAAAAAAAAATGGTAATATCCTCTCTCACAAGTTGTTTAAATTATCCTGGCACTTTGCCATCAAACTAGTTTCATGCAATTCACAGTGACTTCAAAGAGTGCAGAACAACCACCTGAGGGCTGCATTTCCGGAAAAAAAAAATATATATATGTCAGCAGTAAGGAGGTGGGGGAAATGTTTCCTTAAGTAGAAAGAAAAGAAATGGCAATAGCCAAGCCCTAATGTTTGCCAGAAGGTTTGATATACCGATAAGTTATTTTTTAATGTAGCGTGTTCCTAATTCTTATTCAATGACAGTTGAAAATTGGGCATTTAGGTGTAAAAACAAAATACAAGGAGAAAATAATTAGAGAGAACTAAAAAAGGACCAGAGTAGGTGAGAGATGTCAGAGGATTTGGAAACAGTCCTTAGAGAGGGTGAAGTTGAAAGATAGTGATCTTTAGTAAAACACAAAAGAGAACTAGTTTGGTAGAATGTTGGAACTGGGTCCAACAGGGGATGAGACAGGGTTAAGAATATGAAGTATCTCCTTAAATTATTCCAACAACATCTTATAAACTCTCCCAGCTCCCTTCTTGCCTCTTTCCAGTCAGTTCCTATCAGGGCCATGTTTCTAATAAGCCAGTTGAATCAACCATACAACCATTCCCATTGCTCTTTGCAGACCCAATAATGCCCTACAGGATGTAGCCCCTGCCTGCCTTTCCAGGCTCATTGCTCCTCACTCCCTACCACCCAACCACTTACAGTACAGAGTCTACACTCCAGCTCTCAGAAGCAACTCTCTGTCCTTCTTCCAGTAGATACCTACCCATTTTCTGCATTTGGATTAAAAGCCACTTGTTCATGGAATTCTTCCCTGACCCCAGGCTTCATCCAGGCAATCATCTTGTTTCATTTTTGTTTTGAGTCCAAATTTTTAGAAGTTGTGTATTTTATATAACAATCCAGATTACCAGCTCCTTTTTGGAAATCAGAAGATACATTAATGCTAGACCCACATCTCACAGAATTTTGGCTAGAGGAATCAGGGAGGGTGGTAGTCTCACCAGACATTCCAGAAGATATTCTCCAAAAGTAGCATCTTTTCAACTTTTTTTTTGAGACGGAGTTTCGCTCTTGTTGCCCAGGCTGGAGTGCAATGGCACAATCTCGGCTCATCACAACCTACACCTCCCAGGTTCAAGTGATTTTCCTCCCTCAGCCTCCTGAGTAGTTGCGCCACCATGCCCAGCTAATTTTGTATTTTTAGTAGAGATGGGATTTCTCCATCTTGGTCAGGCTGGTCTCAAACTCCCGGCCTCAGGTGATCCACCCACCTCGGCCTCCCAAAGTGCTGGGATTAAAGGCGTGAGCCACAGCACCCTGCCTTTTCAACTTTTTTTTAAAGAAAATATGTTAGCATGGCTGTGATTTAAATTATTCTGGAAGCAAGACCAAAAGATTCTTGAGTATTTAGTTACGTGAAAATGTCTGTTTGTTGTGAATAAAGGGATGATGATTTTTTCATGACAGCAGTGACTTTGCCCACAAAGAGGCATGGACTGATCAGTTTGCCATAGCCCCCAATTCTTGAGCTTATGTACCCCATCAAAATATGCATCTGGAAGTGCCAGCTCAGACCTCTCCTCATCACTGCTGATTCATTGTACAAACAAGAATAAGAATTCTCTCCAGGCCAAAGGATCACTTTGAAAATCACTTGTAATACCTACTAGGACAAAGACCCTACTTGACCATTTACCTGCCCTGTGATCTTAGGCAAGTCACTGAATTCCTCCTTACTTTATAAGTATGTATAATGATGTTAGTGGTGGCAATAATATTAATGACCCTTCTCTCACTCCCTGAGCTTTAAAGGAGAATGTCGAAGTAAAAGTACTGTGTCAACTCAAAATGATAACACAGTCTTTGGTTACTGTTTTGATTATGGTAACTAGTGATTATTTACTACATTCCAGGTGCTGTGCCAGCCACTTTACAGACAATCTCTCACTTAAGACTCATAATTACCTTATGAGTCAGGTACTGAGATTATGCCCATTTTATACATGAGGACACTGAAACTCGGAGAGGTTACATAATTCATCTAAAATCAGTAGCTATTATAAGGCAGACTCAGGTCTGAACTGAGTTTGGTCTAATGTTTCCAACAGCATCACAATGCTTAAAAACATCACAAAATGATCATTGTAGTAGTGGTTGAAATAATTATTTGTACTAAGCTATTTCTTGTATCATAAGCAAATCTCTATCTTAAGCATGTCACATGTATTAACTCTTTTAACAACAGTCGTGAGGTGGGAAGCTATTTTGTTTTCTGTTTTTCTTGGATGGCTATGACAAAGTATCACAGGTGACTCAAGAGAAGTGATGACAAGTTGGAAATAAATTTAAGTTGCTCTAAGTACATGACTACCTTATTGTTTTAATCTCCAATGTATTTGCAATGTCTAATACGGGCTCAATTAATATCAATTAATATCTGTAGGCATCAATATCTACGGGACAAGTGAATGAATGAGAGAATGAATGGAAATTGATTACTCTTCAGAGGTGCTGCAAACATGATTTGATAGAAAACACACTTCTACTATTGCATATTCTACACTCCTCAACCTTTGCCCTAGCCTGCTATGGAGACCTCTTTGTAGTTTCCAGATTTTTCACTGGAATAAGATGAAAATGAGTAACTCCTCAGAATCAAATCCCTATTAACCCAGGGGTCTTGCTGCAACCAATGTGGGTTTACTATGTACAAGATACATACATTCTATTTAATCCCACTACATATATTCTTGTCATTTCCATTTTTCCACAAAACATATGATTATTACCATCCTGTCCACTTTTCTGACAAATATGTCAGAAACTGAGAAGGGTCAAATTTAAGTAACTTGCTTGAAATTCCACATCCATAATAAAGAAGGAGCTACGATATGAATCTAGGTTGGGATTTTGGAGGGCCTTTTCTGGTACTTTGGGAGTTTGAGGGGGTTTTTTTTTGTTTTGTTTTGTTTTTTTAAATTTTTTTTGTTGATACAGTCTCACTCTGTCACTCAGGCAGTGATGCAATCATAGCTCGCTGTAACCTCGAGTGCCTGGGCTCAAAGCATCCTCCTGCCTTGGTCTCCCAAGTAGCTAGGACTACAGGCATCCATCACCACATGCAGGTAATTTTTTAAAAATTTTTTGTAGAGATGAAGTCTTGCTATGTTCCCCAGGGTGTTCTCAAACTCCTGGGCTCAAGGGATCCTCCTACCTCAGCCTCCCAAAGTGTTGAGATTGCAGGTGTGAGCCACTGCAAGTGGCCTTAATCCAGGTTTTTGCTTGACTTCGGAATCCATGTTGTTGACCAAAATGCCACATCTGTGGGTTGACACAGCTCTAAAATTAGGTGCTAGAAATTTGAAAGGCTAACGCTGTGCCACATGAATGGACATCTGCCCACTTGAATCTGGAAAACTTTTTAAAAGTTCTGCTAATTCCCAACTTCCTTTCAAACTTTTTTTGGGGTGGGGGGGGAATACATAAGGCATTATTTTACACTCCTCTGTATTGTCAATATCCCTAGAATTACAGGCAATGACACCTTGTGAAAACAGTTCTATTGTATCTAGCTCTATTCTGTTTGATATGACTTCAGGGTCTGACGTAACTTCATATCAATCAGAATTTTCAAAAATGCTGGCTTGTGATAGCTTGTGCCAACGCCTTTGTGAATAATTATACAGAGAGGGACATCTTTCTAATTAATATGGTAACTTCCCAATTATTCAAAACCATTTAATTGAGAATTTATAATATTTGATAGAGGATCTGGTCAAAATTTATATTCCGGAAAAATTTTAAAAAGCTAGCAAGCATATCACTAATGTAAATAAGTTTACAAGAGGATCATACAAGTCTCTTAAGAGAGCAAACTCTTTTCCAGCAATTTAGAGACACCCTGTCATTAGGTTGGTGTGCTAATTACAAATCATTCTAATTGATTCAATAGTCTCCCAAAAGACCTCCATAATGTACTAGACAAATACTTTATTAGCCAAACTGAGTTACTGTAGGTTCTTAAAAGAAAAAAAAAAAAAGCTTTCTTGAAAACATTATCAAGTCAGAATTCTCACTATTATAAAAGGGCCCGTTCCTTGATTTTATTCTCAGTGTTTGTTTCACTGTTTTGACTTCCTGCTTTTATTTGATGAATGCTAATGTGAGACAGAAAAGAGAAAATGGACTTGGTTCTATATCCATCTTGTCTCCCTTTGTAAAAAAATAAAATAAAATCTGTTGTTCATTCTTGACCAGGATAAATTTCCTTCTTTTTCCTTTCACAGTCCTGATTTTTTACCCCTTTTGGGAGCCACCACATCTGCACTGTCTGTGTGTGAAGGTTAGATAGATTGACCCCCACCTTCCTGGATCCAGGATGGCCACTTAAAAATGTTCTATACATAGCTTGTTCACAGTAATGGCTACGGGAATGGGCACGTGTCCCAAGGCAGGTCAATGAGAAGACAGGCTGGTAGCACCTGAATTGCTGAGCTGTAGGAAATAGGTCGGAAGCATGATGGCCACTACATGGAAGGACTTGCCAGAGGAATGAAGTTGGTACAGAGGTGGAGACAGAGATAGGTAAAGTCATTCTTGACAATGTTATTTGAAGCTCTGGATTCGGTTGTACCTGTCATCATTTGTACCCCCTGAGTTTTCCACTCATACAAACTAACATATTACTTTTATTTATTTTCCTTTTTAAGCCTTGTTTAGGTTGTATTTTTATTCACTTGAATAGAATTTAGGCTGGACATGGTGGCTCATGTCTATAAGTAATCTCAGCAATTTGGGAGGCCATGGCTGGCAGATTGCTTGAGGTCAGAAGTTTGAGACAAGCCCGGCCAACACGGCAAAACCCAATCTTCACTAAAAACATAAAAAATTAGCTGGGCGTGGTGGTGCACCCCTGTAATTCCAACTACTTAGGGGGCTGAGGTGGGAGGATCCCTTGAACCCGAGAGGCGAAGGTTGCAGTGAGCCAACATCACACCACTGAACTCCAGCCTGGGCGGCAGAGCCAGATTCCATCTCAAAAAAAAAAAAAAAAAAAAAAAAAAAAAAGAATTTAAAGTGAATTTTATTTTCTTAAGGAATCCCTTAGAACAAAAAGAAATATTTTATTTCCTTGCATACAATTTTATCTTCTTGTACAACACTGACCTCCTTGTCTGAGATTACTCAAATTGAAAAGGCCAATAGTTTCTTTATACCTGAACTAAAGGCTCTCCATCTGAATTTTGATCTAAAGGCTCACTAAGAAAAATATTTCACATTTTTATTGTTTTAGTCATCTTAATTTTTATTCTGAGACTCTATCTACTCCTTCCTAAGTCTCTTGGAACTGCTTTTTAGTTGAGAAGCAATCCCTTTATCCTCATGCCGTGGGCTCCTCAAAGAACATGAGATTTTTGGAAACTAAAGCCAGGAGGCTCTGCCACAAACCATCCCAAAGCCAAGGAAACACAGAAACTGCTTCCTGCCTGATGGGGGAGGGTGAATTATTCAATAATACACTGTGCAAGGAAAAAATATAATTCAATGAAAAGAAAAATCTCACTGCAACTACTTCAGAAAATTAATTTTAGCCCAACAATAAACAGCTTGGATGCAGCAAGTCAGCTTCAGATTCTGCAGAAAAAGGTGATGGTAATACCCTCAAGAACAAGACTAGACATTTGAATCTTATTCTAGTCTTGGGTCTAACATCATAATGGTCATTTTCTATTTTTGGGTCTCTCTTTTGCCATCTGCAATGTGCAAATAAGCAGACTTACTTATTCAAATACATAGCAAAGATATGAGAGATCCTTATCTACTTCCCTGCCTACAACAGTTTCATAAAAATTTAATCCACTATCCAAATCAAATCAGTCTTCTACAATGGTTCCTAAGGAAGCATATTTTGCAAGCTTTCCAAGTGATTCTGAAGAACAGGCAAGTTTGAGAACCACTGTTTTAGATGAAGGAAGTACTAGTGCTTTTATTAAAACAATGGCTCAAAAGATGGTCTAGATTCACCAGCGAAGCTTTATATAAAAGGAGATATCCCTGGGCCACACCCTCAGGCCTGTCAGGATAAGGCCAGGGAATGTGTCTGTTCAACAAGTAACACTGGTGACTCAGAACCTCTGTCAGAAACCAAAGTCATTCTGATATTCCAGAATACCTTCTGTTCCTGTTTGCTGACTTGGTCTTCATTGTCCTAAGAAGCCCAGACCTCACTCCCGGCTGCCTCAGGAAGTCCATCCAGAGACCTGGACCGGTCATGTTGACCATGACAGGGCCAAATTAGCCTGCTTGGTCTTTGTATTAGTCCATTTTCATGCTGCTGATAAAGACATACCCAAGACTGGGTAATTTATAAAGAAAAAGAACTCTAATGGACTCACAGTTCCATGTGGCTGGGGAGGCCTCACAATCATGATAGAAGGCAAAAGGCACATCTTACATGGTGGCAGACAAGAGAGAATGAGAGCTAAGTGAAAGGGAAAACCCCTCATAAAACCATCAGATCTCATGAAACTTATTCATTACCACAAGAACAGTATGAGGGAAACCACTCCTATGATTCAATTACCTCCCACTGGATCCCTCCCACAACTTATGAGACTTATGGGAGCTACAATTCAAGATGAGATTTGGGTGGGGACACAGGCAAACCATATCAGTCTTCAAGGACAGACAAAGAGACTCTCTGGTTTCCACAAAGGTAAAGTATCAAAGTGTTTTTGGTTTGGGTTTTGTTGTTGTTGTTGTTTTTAAAGTGTGAGGGCAATTGTTCGGTTGTCCTGGGCCTCAGGGGAACTGTAGACATTTAGTGCCTGTCCAAAATGCCAGTGGCACTCCCACTGAGAAGCATTGGCCAGGGGAGGGACTAGTGTTGTCTATCTAGGAATGGAAAGCTCAGAGGACAGTTAGAACATGCACAATTGATGAGAATCTTTGTTCTTTGAAGATTCGGTGTAGTATTCAGTGAGATGCCACACAGATCCAGTAAAAGTACATCAAAAATTTGAAAGAGCTGAGGCAAACATACAGGAGATCTAACAGAGGGTTTGAGAAAGAGCACTGTTGTTTCTGCTGCCTTTGTGTCTTGGGGTTGTGTCCAGCATCAACAGCAGTAGCAACGTGGTCATCACAAAAATATTCCACCTGGTTTTGCTTCTGTCCACAGGTTGCTGACTATAGGTCACATCTTACCCACACCATTTTCCAACGAAACACACACAGTATTCTAAAAACATTCATACAATAACTATCTCCAACATCTAGAATTCTTGGGATTTCACATTAACAACCATATATTTTCTTTTGAAAAAATTCAGAGTTGGCAGCAGGGGCCTGTATGTCTGTGCAGCAGCATTGGTGGTGCCGGGTGACTTCGGCCCCTTGAGATAAGTCCCTCGTTCTCTTGTCCCTGCTGCCCTGGGCTTTGCTTCAAGCTTGGCCTCTTAGGCACTTGCATTTCTGAGCGTCATATAGTCATTCCCTTCTTCTTCAAAATCCTTTTTCTGTAATTCTTCCATGGGTCCCACCTCTGTAATCCAGTGAGGTGGGCAGGACCAGCAAACAGGTCACATTTCACAAATGGGGAGACCAAGACCCAGGAAGGGGGCAGGATTTGCCCTGGATCAAAGAGCAATTTTTCCTACCATAGTGACTTCAATAAATCAGACCACAATCCCCTTCCATCCAAACACCACCCCCCACAACCTATTTCTAAGGGAGCTTATTTGCCCCAGCTTAGTTCAGGTGTTCCTGGCTTTGTGTGGCTATAAAAGAATTGGATTTAGCTCTGTTTGGCTTCCCTGTTCTCTTCCTGACAGTGCTATTTAATGGACAAACAGTTTGTTTTATTTATCTGACAGGGTTTCTTCACATTGTTTCGGGTTATCAGCCCTCCCCTGCAGATCATATTACAGCTTGTGCCGGGTTCGACCCTCAGTAGGGTTCACTCTAAATCAGATCCTTATCCTCACTGCAGTGATAAATGGAGCGGCCTGGAAGCCCACAGCCAGGTTATTTATTTAGTACCTCTGTGGATCATGTTTTATACAGCCGGGACTTCATGTCAGGCCTTTACGGATCCAGCTTAAGTTGCATTCAGGAACTAAAACCCAAAGCCCCTTAAATAATGTTAACTTAATAGCTGACATTTTTATGAAATAAGTCTTTGTGGAGGGGGCAGAAAGGGGGTGATGCTGACAGAGAGCTAGAGCTGAGTTTCAGTGTGTGTGTGGCAGAGGTGTCTGAACGCAGGTGGAGATTGGAGAGGATAGGGAGGCTTTGATTCTCTGGCTTATTCCAAAGTAACACAGAATACTTTACTTTTAAGTGAAGTCTCTCATGGAGTTCTATAGTTGTTTTTTTGGTGTTGTTGTTGTTTGTTTGTCTGTTTTTAATGAGATAAACAAAAAAGGAAGAGTTGGAGTTGAGATAATGTTTCTTAGGGAGCCGGACAAATTAAGGATGGGGGTCTTTCACTGGGGGGGCAATTTATTTTATTTGTTTATTTTATATTTTTAAGACAGGGTCTTGCTCTGTCACCCAGGCTGGGGGGCAGTGGCACGATCACTGCTCATTGCAACCTCCTGCAGCAAGCGATTCTTGTGCCTCAGCCTCCCAAGTAGCTGGGACTACAGGTGCACGCCACTACACCCAGCTAATTTTTGTATTTTTAGTAGAGATGGGGTTTTCCCATGTTGACCAGCCGGGTCTCAAAGTCCTGGCCTCAATTGATCCTTTCATCTCAACCTCCTAAAGTGCTGGGATTACAGGCGTGAGCCACCGTGCCTGGCCAGGGGGCAATTTATGTAGTGGTGGAGGGAGGAAGCATTCTCTCTGAGAAGCATCTTGTCAGAACCATCTGGCTGGGGGCGGTGCACAGGAACCATCTGCTGGGAGCCTCATTTCCATCCTGTTCCTTAAATGCAAACTTTTGACGTTATCCATAAATGAAGTCACACACACAATCACTGTAGTGTGTGTACACTAAATGTGGTATTTTGACAAAAGTTAACATTTAACATACTCAAATTTATTTATTTATTTTGCAATTGACTTACGGTATTTCTCCATTTTTGAATACACTAGAAGTCAAAAACAAAAAAAACCATGAGCCTCTTTCAACCTTCGAGGATCTAGAGGGGAGGAAATGAAAACATCTGCCTTCATAAAGGTGCTGCCCTTTCCTTCCAGGATTCCCCAGGGCATCCTTGGAGTGCCCCCAGTCTGAATTAGAGAGAAAAGGTATGGTCCTGTTGAAATCGCCCCCAAACTGAGCTGCACCTTCCAATTGAGGCAGAAAGAATCGCCTTTTGATACGTTCTACAATTGGAATGCAAATTCTCTCCCATCTCCTAGACACCTGGGCCTGCCCCCATTTTTCTTGACTGTAATCTGTTTAGCTTGTGTATAGAATGGCAAAAACAAAGAGTCTTTCTGTAAAAGAAAAAGAAGAGGAAAGAAAGTAGATTCTGTGTCCTCTTCCTTAGTCCTTGCCAAATCTTTGCTCCCAGGCCTCGGCAGGTGGCAGTGTACATGAGTCATGCAGTCTATCTTTCTGTTTTGTTATTAACCGCTGAAATGATGGCACCATTCCTGGAGTTAGGCCTTCAACCAAAGAACCGGGCCATCCGTGGCAATGCATCCCAGGCTTGGGAGCTGGGAAAAGTCCCCGGGAGCTAGGGCATCCTGATTGTTCTTTCAAAGAAATCCCTCTTGTTCTTAGTCAACACGCTGGATACCAGCTAAAAAATGCAAAATGATCTTCAGGCAGAGATGGCACAAGGACCCCTGCTGAGCTGTGAAGCCTGGCTGTGAGGATCCCTGCACGGAAGCATCAACATGTTGCCAGATTGGTATACAACTCGACACCACACTGGTATGTAACCAGCTTAGAGGTCTGGAGGTTTTAGAGAAGCTGGGAGGTATTATTGCATGTTAGAGCTTGAGAACACAGGGCAGGCCAAAAGGTAAGGTTCTGATATGTGTGAAGTTTGAATACCTGGCCCAGCACCTAGACGATGCTTCAGCTTGGCTTGCAACCAACAGGACACAACAGTGAAGGTACCCATTGCTGGGGAAAGAGGAGTAGGAGGCTGTGGTCATCATGGTTGGGGAAGGAAGCCATAGTTGAAACTACATATAAATAATTAAGAAGAAAAAAGACCATGGTGTCATATGGATTTGTAAATGTCCAAAAATGAGGATGGTTAGGGGTACTGAAAAGAATTAAGTCCTTGTCATGAAATGCTTTCCTCCACTGTCCATTAATTTTATTTAAAAACTCTTATATAGGCATTTACTTTGTATCAGGCACTGTTTTGAACGCTGTGCAAGTATGAGCTCACCTCGGCCTCATTACAAACCTATAAGCTAAGCACTTTTCGGTCATCACTGTTTCAGGATCTGGAAAATGTGATCCTGGAAGGTTAAGTCACTTACCTGAAGTCACCTAGCTTCCACATGGGATTCACATGCAGGCAGCCCTGCTTGAGTTCACGGCCTCTCTCCAAGACTCAGGCAGCAGATCTTGGATACAAAGTGCTTAGAATACATTGCTTTCCCAGGAGTCACATTCAAGATGGGCTCATGTAATTCTTTGCTGTCCTTTTCAGGATCTGTCCTTGCCTCCAAGGCCCCAAATCTTCAGTCTTCATGCTTGGCCTCTGCTTATTTGATCTGGGATGTCTGCTGTGCTATGATGTCCAGTCTTTCTAGTTCTTGTTTGTTGGTCTGATTGGACCACAGGCCTCTCTTCGTGCCCTTCATTCCTCTCTGCTCAGCTGGTATCTCTGTTTTTGGAGGGCAGATGTGAATCCTTACACTCACCTCTCATGGTCATTCATTTCTTCCATCTTCCTTCTCCTGATACGTGATAGTCTCCAGCCTCCATCACCTGTCTGCAGATAGCATTGTTACCAAAGTCTGTTGGGTAATGGATAGATATTCAAGGAGTGTTTGTTGAATGAATGCATGAGTGAATAAATGACAAATAAACTAAGCCTCTGCCAAAAGTCAAGCCCCTACACCTGCTCTCCTGTGGCGAGCTCCCATTTGAGACAATTATCCAAACACATTAATTCCTGAAAGAAAGAGCAGCCAGGAGTTCATTCCTTAGAGTAGAAAACACAAAAGGTTAAAAGTGGCTCTTTCTTTGAGTCCCCAACTGTGATTTCAGCACAGAGTACAAACTCATTCCAGCTGGAAGGATTCCATTGTTGACATCTACAAAGCATTTGGAAAATCCTCATGGAGAAAAATGCTGGCAAAATCATGTAAGAAAAAAAGAATGAAATATATAAATTTTATTATAATCACATAAAAATGGCATTTGTTTATGGCCAAAGACTAGAAAGGAATATGAAATATCAAAATGGCTTATTATTTAGTGTATTACAATTTGAATTTTAAAAAATACCTACTGATCATTGTTGTTGGCTTGTGTGTGTGGGTGTGTGAATGCATGCTCATGTGTGAGCATGCGTGTGTGGAGAATAACAGGCTATGAAAAGATTGTACCATCATCCAAGGGAACTTTGCAGTAAGTTATGAATCCTGACCTGTTCTTCAAAAGTAAGCTGATTTCTGATTAAATTGTCCAGGTGATTGCCCAAGTCCTAACCTCACAATGGCAGTGGTAGTCAACACCAGGTTGACACAGTTTCTATATTGGGTAAGCACTGCACTTTGGGTCATAGGTAATCATCTTGTTGATAGCACATGGAAGGCATTTGGCAACTAAAGGGCAACTGAGCTAACATTGCACCTGGCTGTTAAGAACATATTAGAATGATTAAGAGAAAAGCAAGATAACTCTGTTTTATTATTATTATTATTATTATTATTATACTTTAAGTTCTGGGATACATGTGCAGAACGTGCAGGTTTGTTACATAGGTATACACGTGCCATGGTGGTTTGCTGCACTTATCAACCTGTCATCTACATTAGGTGTTTCTCCTAATGCTATCCCTCCCCTAGCCCCCCAACCCCTGACAGGCCTTGGTGTATTATGTTTCCCTCCCTGTGTCCATGTGTTCTCATTGTTCAACTCCCACTTATGAGTGAGAACGTGGGGTGTTTGGTTTTCTATTCCTGTATTAGTTTACTGAGAATGATGGTTTCCAGCTTCATCCATGTCCCTGCAAAGGTCATGAACTCATCCTTTGTTATGGCTGCCTAGTATTCCATTGTGTATATGTGCCACATTTTCTTTATCCAGTCTATCATTGATGGGCATTTGAGTTGGTTCCAAGTCTTTGCTATTGTGAACAGTGCTACAATAAACATACGTGTGCATGTGTCTTTATAGTAGAATGATTTATAATCTTTTGTATATATACCCAGTAATGGGATTGCTGGGTCAAATAGTATGTCTGGATCTACATCCTTGAAGAATCACCACACTGTCTTCAACAATGGTTGAACTAACTTAGCTCCCAACAACAGTGTAAAAGCATTCCTATTTCTCACATCCTCTCCAGCAACTGTTGTTTCTCAACTTTTTAATGATCACCATTCTAACTGGCGTGAGATGGTATCTCATTGTGGTTTTGCTTTGCATTGTTCTAACGACCAGTAATGATGAGCTTTTATTCATATGTTTGTGGGCCGCATATATGTCTTCTTTTGAGAAATGCATGTTCATATCCTTCGCACACTTTTTGATGGAGTTGCTTGTTT
This sequence comes from Chlorocebus sabaeus, assembly GCF_047675955.1. NCBI lineage: Eukaryota > Metazoa > Chordata > Mammalia > Primates > Cercopithecidae > Chlorocebus > Chlorocebus sabaeus. Next base: position 48,357,945 of record NC_132908.1, on the reverse strand, counting down.
TTTTTCTTGTAAATTCGTTTAAGTTCTGTGTAGATTCTGGATACTAGCCCTTTGTCAGATGGATAGATTGCAAAAATTTTCTCCCATTCTGTAGGTTGCCTGTTCACTCTGATGATAGTTTCTTTCGCTGTACAGAAACTCTTTAGTTTAATTAGATCCCATTTGTCAGTTTTGGCTTTTGTTGCAATTGCTTTTGGTGTTTTAGTCATGAAGTCTTTGCCCATGCCTATGTCCTAAATGGTATTGCCTAGGTTTTCATCTAGGGTTTTTATGGTTTTAGGTCTTATGTTTAAGTCTTTAATCCAACTTGAGTTAATTTTTGTATAAGGTGTAAGGAAGAGGTCCAGTTTCAGTTTTCTGTGTATGGCTAGCTGGTTTTCCCAACACCATTTATTCAATAGGGAATCCTTTCCCCATTGCTTGCTTTTGTCAGGTTTGTCAAAGATCATATGGTTGTAGATGTGTGGTTTTATTTCTAATGCCTCTGTTCTGTTCCATTGGTCTATATATATGTTGGGCACCAAGTATCATGCTGTTTTGGCTACTGTAGCCTTGTAGTATAGTTTGAAGTCAGGTAGCATGATGCCTCCAGCTTTGTTCTTTTTGCTTAGGATGGTCTTGGCTATATTGGGGTCTTTTTGGTTCCACATTAATTTTAAAGTAGTTTTTTCTAATTCTGTAAAGAAAGTCAATGTAGCTTGATGGGGATAGCACTGACTTTATAAACTCCTTTGGGCAGTATGGCCATTTTCATGATACCGATTCTTCCTATCCATGAGCATGGAATATTTTTTCATTTTTCTGTGTCCTGTCTTATTTCTTCAAGAAGTGGTTTGTAGCTCTCCTTCAAGAAGTCCTTCACACCCCTTGTAAGTTGTATTCCTAGGTATCTTATTCTCTTTGTAGCAATTGTGAATAGGAGTTCACTAATGATTTGGCTCTCTGTTTGTCTATTATTGGTGTATAGGAACGCTTGTGATTTTTGTACCTTGATTTTGTATCCTGAGACTTTGCTGAAGTTGCTTATCAGCTTAAGGAGATATTGGGCTTAGACGATGCAGTTTTTTTAAATACACAATCATGTCATCTGCAAAGAGAGATAGTTTGACTTCCTCTCTTCCTATTTGAATACCCTTTATTTCTTTCTCTTGCCTGATTGCCCTTTCCGTAACTTCCAACACTACATTGAAAAGGAGTGGTGAGAGAGGGCATCTTTGTCTTGTGCCAGTTTTCAAAGGGAATGCTTCTAGCTTTTGCCCATTCAGTATGATATTGGCTGTGGGTTTGTCATAAATAACTCTTATTATTTTGAGATACATTCCATCAATACCTAGTTTATTAAGAGTTTTTAGCATGAAGGGGTATTGAATTTTATCAAAGGCCTTTTCTGCATCTATTGAGATAATCATGTGGTTTTTGTCATTGGTTCTGTTTATGTGATGGATTACATTTATTGATTTGCATATGTTGAACCAGACTTGCATCCCAGGGATGAAACTGACTTGATCGTGATGGATAAGCTTTTTGATGTGCTGCTGAATTTGGTTTGCCAGTATTTTATTGAGGATTTTTGCATCAATGTTCATCAGGGATATTGACCTGAAATTTTCTTTTTTTGTTGTTGTATCTCTGCCAGGTTTTGGTATCAGGATGATGCTGGCCTCATAGAATGATTTAGAGAGGAATCTCTCTTTTTCTATTATTTGGAATAGTTTCAGAAGGAATGGTACCAGCTCCTCTTGCTACCTCTGGTGGAATTTGGCTATTAATCTGTCTGATCCTGGGCTTTTTTTGTTGGCAGGTTATTAATTACTGCCTCAATTTCAGAACTTGTTATTGATCTATTCAGGGATTCGATTTCTTCCCAATATAGACTTGGGAAGGTGTATGTGTCCAGGAATTTATCCATTTCTTCTAGATTTTCTAGTTTATTTGCCTAGAGGCATTTGTAGTATTCTGTGATGGTAGTTTGTATTTCTGTGGGATCAGTGGTGATACCCCCTTTATTGTTTTTTATTGTGTCTATTTGATTCTTTTCTCTTTTTTTCTTTATTAGTCTGGCTAGCAGTCTATCTATTTATTAATTTTTTCAAAAGAAAAACAGCTCCTGGATTCATTGATTTTTCAAAGAGATTTTGTGTCTCTATCTCCTTCAGTTCTGCTCTGATCTTAGTTATTTCTTGTCTTCTGCTAGCTTTTGAATTTGTTTGCTCTTGCTTCTCTAGTTCTTTTAATTGTGCGATTAGGATGTTGATTTAAGATCTTTCCTGCTTTCTCTTGTGGGCTTTTAGTGCTATAAATTTCCCTCTAAACACTCCTTTAGCTGTGTCCCAGAGATTCTGGTGTGTTGTGTCTTTGTTCTCATTGGTTCAGAGAACTTATTTATTTCTGCCTTAATTTCATTATTTACCCATTAGTCATTCAGGAACAGGTTTTTCAGTTTTCATGTAGTTGCACAGTTTTGAGTGAGTTTCTTAATCCTGGGTTCTAATTTGATTGCACTGTGGTCTGAGAGACTGTTTGTTATGATTTCCATTCTTTTCATTTGCAGAAGAGTGTTTTACTTCCAATTATGTGGTCAATTTTAGAATAAGTATAATGTGGTGCATACAAGAATGTATATTCTGTTGATTTGGGGTGGAGAGTTCTGTAAATGTCTATTAGGTCCACTTGGTCCAGAGCTGAGTTCAAGTTCTAAATACCCTTGTTAATTTTCTGTCTCGTTTATCTGTCTAATGCTGACAGTGGGTTGTTACAGTCTCCCACTATTATTGTGAGGGAGTCTAAGTCTCTTTGTAGGTCTCTAAGAACTTGCTTTATGAATCTGGGTCCTCCTGTATTGGGTGCATGTATATTTAAGTTAGTTAGCTCTTCTTATTGCATTGATCCCTTTACCCTTATGTAATCCCCTTTTTTGTCTTTTTTGATCTTTGTCGGTTTAAAGTCTGTTTTATCAGAGACTAGAATTCCAAGCCCTGCTCTTTTTATTTTTTCTTTCTGTTTTTTTTTCTTTTTTTTTTTTTTTTTGCTTTCCATTTGCTTGGTAAATATTATTCCATTCCCTTATTTTGAGCTTATGTGTGTCTTTGCATGTGAGATGGGTCTCTTGAATACGGCACACCAATGGGTCTTAACTCTTTATCAAATTTGCCAGTCTGTGTCTTTTTAATTAGGGCAGTTAGCCCATTTACGTTTAAAGTTAATATTGTTATGTGTGCATTTGATCTTGCCATTACAATGGTAGCTGGTTATTTTGCCCATTAGTTGATACAGTTTCTTCATAGTGTTGATAGTCTTTACAATTTGGTATGTTTTTGTAGTGGCTGATGCTCGTTTTTCCTTTCCATATTTAGTGCATCCTTCAGGCACTCTTGTAAGGCAGGCCTGGTGGTGACAAAATCTCTCAGCATTTGCTTGTCTGTAAAGGATTTTATTTCTCCTTCACTTGTGAAGCTTAGTTTGGCTGGATATGAAATTCTGGGTTAAAAATGCTTTCCTTTAAGAATGTTGAATATTGGCCCCCACTCTCTTCTGGCTTGTAGTGTTTCTGCTGAGAGATCTGCTGTTAGTCTGATGGGCTTCCCTTTGTGGGTAACCTGCCCTTTCTCTCTGGCTGCCCTTAACACTTTTTCCTTAATTTCAGCCCTGGTGAATCTGATGAATATGTGTCTTGGGATTGCTCTTCTCAAGTAGTATCTTTGTGGTATTCTCCATATTTCCTGAATTTGAACATTGGCCTGTCTTGCTAGGTTGGGGAGGTTCTTCTGGATAATGTCCTGAAGAGTGTTTTCTAAATTCATTCCATTCTTCCCATCATTTTCAGGTACACCAATCAAACATAGGTTTGGTCTTTTCACATAGTCCCACATTTCCTGGAGACCTTGTTCTTTCCTTTTCATTATTTTTTCTCTTTACTAGTCTGGCTAGCAGTCTATCTCTTTATTAATTTTTCTTGTCTTCATGCTTTAACTCATTAAATTGATCTTCAATCTCTGATATCCTTTCTTCCACTTGATTGATTTGGCTATTGATACTTGTATATGCTTCAGAAGTTCTTGTGCTGTGTTTTTCAGCTCTATCAGGTCATTTATGCTCTTCTCCAAACTGTTTATTCTAGTTAGCAATTCCTCTAACCTTTTTTCAAGGTTATTAGCTTCCTTGCATTGGGTTAGAACATGCTCCTTTAGCTCGGAGCAGTTTGTTATTACCCATCTTCTGAAGCCTACTTCTGTCAATTCATCAAACTCGTTCTCCATCTGGTTTTCTTCCCTTGCTGGCGAGGAGTTGTGATCCTTTGGAGGAAAAGAGGTATTCTGGTTTTTGGAATTTTCAGCTTTTTTGCACTGGTTTTTCCTCACTTTTGTGGATTTATCTATTTTTGGTCTTTGATGTTGGTGACCTTTAGATGGGGTTTCTGTGTGGACATTCTTTTTGTTGATGTTGATGCTACTCCTTTCTGTTTGCTAGCTTTCCTTCTAACAGTCAGGCCCCTCTGCTGCAGGTCTGCTGGAGTGTGCTGGAAGGCCACTCCAGATGCTGTTTGCCTGGGTACCACCAGCAGAGGCTGCAGAACAGCAAAGATTGCTGCCTGTTCCTTCCTCTGGAAGCTTTGTCCCAGAGGGGCACCTACCAGATGCCAGCTGGAGCTCTCCTGTGTGAGGTGTCTGTTGGCCCCTGCTGGGAGGTCTCTCCCAGTCAGGAGGCACGGGGGTCAGAGACCCACTTGAGGAAGCAGTCTGTCCCTTAGCAGAGCTCAAGCACTGTGCTGGGAGATCCAGCTCTCTTCAGAGCCAGCTGACAGGAACATTTAAGTCTGCTGAAGCTGCATCTACAAGCTACCCTTTCCCCCAGGTGCTCTGTCCCAGGGAGATAGGAGTTTTATCTATAAGCCCCTGACTGGGGCTACTGCATTTTTTTCAGAGATGCCCTGCCCAGAGAGGAGGAATCTAGACAGGCAGCCTGGCTACAGCAGCTTTGCCAAGCTGTGGTGGGCTCCATCCAGTTCAAACTTCCCAGAGGCTTTGTTTACATTGTGATGGAAAACCTGCCTACTCAAGCCTCAGTAATGGCAGATGCTCATCCCCCACCAAGCTCGAGCATCCCAGGTCAACTTCAGACTGCTGTGCTGGCAGCAAGAATTTCCAGCCAGTGGATCTTACCTTGCTGGGCTCTGTGGGGGTGGCATCTGCTGAGCTAGACTATTTGGTTCCCTGGCTTCAGCCTCCTTTCCAGGGGAGTGGATGGTCCTGTCTCACTACCTTGCCAGGCGCCACTGGGGTATGAAAAAAAACTGCGGCTAACTCGGTGTCTGCCCAAATGGTCACCTAGTTCTGTGTTTGAAACCCAGGGCCCTGGTGGTGTAGGAACCCAAGGGAATCTCCTGGTCTGCAAGTTGCGAAGACCATGGAAAAAGTGTAGTATCTGTGGCTGGAGTGCACCATTCCTGACAGCACAGTCCCTCACGGCTTCACTTAGCCAGAGGAGGGAGTTCCCCAACTCCTTGCAATTCCAGGGTGAGGCAATGCCCCAGCCTGCATTGGCTCTCTCTCCATTGGCTGTACCCACTGTCTAACTGGTCCCAGTGAGATGAGCCAGGTACCTCAGTTGGAAATGCTAGATATCACCCACCTTCTGCATCGATCTCCCTGGGAGCTGCAGACTAGAGCTATTCCTATTTGGCCATCTTGCCCACAACTCCCAAATCTGTTTTTTAAAAGGGAAAAGAAGGATGGGTGCAGTGGCTCATGCCTGTAATCTCAGCACTTTGGGAGGCCAAGGTGGGCAGATCACCTGAGGTCAGGTGTTCAAGACCAGCCTGACCGACATGCAGAAACCCCATCTCTACTAAAAACACAAAATTAGCTGGGCATGGTGGTGCACTCCTGTAATCCCAGTTACTCAGGAGGCTGAAGCAGAAGAATCACTTGCACCCAGGAGGCGGAGGTTGCAGTGAGCTGAGATTGTGCCATTGCACTCCAGCCTGGGCAACAAGAGCAAAACTCCATCTCGGAAAAAGAAAAAAAAAAGGAAAAGGACAAGCTGAGTTTAGCAAGAATCCTACTCATATGGAAGTCGTATTCATTGAGCACTCCCTACATGCAGAGTTCGATATTATTTATTGTTCCTTAAAATAATGCTCAACATTGCTCAACCATAATTGTCAATGACATTTGATGGATGGATGATCTAATGAATAGGCATTTGAAATATCTTTGTAACTTCCTATTTAATTATGTTTGTACATAATTAACTCGTGTTGTTATCTAAAAAACAGAAACATGAACTTTTACTTTAAAAAGGGTACATATCAAGAAGATCTTGAGATAAAGGTGTGAGTGCAAGTGTTTGATTTGAGAGGTGATCTCAGGAGACACCAGTAGAGGAGAGTGAATGAAAAGGCAATCCTTGGGACATAGACGAGGAGGTTTCCACTATAGACAAGCAGGAGTCGGTGTCCATACGGGAAAACATGTTTCAGAGTTGGCCCACCCAAGAAGTCGGGAAGCTGGGGTGTGCACCAACTCCCATTTATTGGTGGCTGAGGGATGCTCCCATGGATGGCAACTGCCCAGCAATTCCAGTCTGCCCTGGACTCTAGCTCAACTGCTCCCATTTCCAGAGGCATACTAGCAGCAAGACTTCTTTAGTAGGAATGGCGAGTGTCAAGGTCATATGGATGAGGCATCTTCTGTACCTGCTACTGACAAGCATATCAAGTAATTTACTACTACTTTTTTGATATCTACATCAGAAATGCCTCTGTACTGTTGCTTAATCTGTAATGTCAGCATAGGGCACTATTATCTCTCTCTCTCTCTGTCAATTCACAGGCATCATAGCTAGGAAGCCTACCACAGATTAAATAACCCATCAATATTTTTTAAATAAACAGATAAACAAATAACATATCACTCAAGGCCCAGTTCAAATCTCACTTCCTTCAAGAAATGCTCTCTAAGTCAGCACGGTGGTTCACACTTGTAATCTCAGCACTTCGGGAGGCTGAGATGGGTGGATTGCTTGATCCCAAGAGTTTGAGACCAGCCTGGGCAGCATGGCAAAACCCTGTCTCTACAAAAAACACAAAAATTAGCTGGGTTTGGTAGCACATGCCTGTAGTTCCAGCTACTCGGGAGGCTGAGGTGGGAGGATCACCTGAGTCCGGGGAAATCAAGGCTGCAGTGAGTGGTGTTGGTGCCACTGCACGCCAGCCTGGGCTACAGAGTGAGACCCTGTCACAAAAAAAGAAATACTCTGTAATTTTCCCTTAGAAATACTTTCTAAGTTTCCCAGAACACTTTGCACTTCAATTATAGCCCCTTGCTCTTCATCTTTTCTTCTTGAGAATAATTTGCCTGTTCCTGGGCCCACAGCTTATCAGCAAGGATCTGGTCAACACAGGCAGAGTGAGAGTTAGCAGTTTTTACCTGTCATCTGTGACTAGGTGAGTGAGCCTAATTTTCAGGCGCAGTACTAGGAAGCTTCTTGCTCCTGTGTTCATGCTTCTAAGCCATGCTATTCCAGTTCAACTTTCACAGCAAGGAAGCCAGTCTTGATTTGTGTGACTTCTCTGCTTTTGTCAATTGGTTCTGAACTCAGACGGGAAAGAGGGTTCTTATTTATTGTGTCCCTCTCAAATTCCTACCCGTATATTGCAGAAACTTCAAGCTTCCAAAACCGTATTGGCAGGAACACTTCCACAATCCAAGGCATTTAGGATTCTCATGGATAATAACCCCTGCTGAAGGTGACCTCTTGATGAAAATGCCTACAAACTGATGAGGAAACAAACCACCATGAGGGAGAGTCAGCATGTGCCACAATGAGAGAATGCACTGCCCTGATCCCAGAGAGAACAGAAAAATCTGTATATGACATATGTGCACCTTCAAATATAATCCCAGTCCACTCTCTGCATTGTAGAAAGAGCGATATTATCAAAAAACACAAATCAGATGCCTCCCACATCCCATCCCTGCTTAATCTTCTATGATGGCTTCCCATTGTGCTTAGAATAAACATAAGCTTTCTAGGTTATCCTGTAGGTGTGGGCCCTCCCAATCTCACCAGCTGGATTCAAAAACACCTGTCAACTCCATCTCCTCACAAGTTTTTCAGATTCTAGAACACGTCATTCCTTGCGCACATTGGTTCTTCAGCCCAGAACTCCTTCCTGGTTCTTCTTTAGGTATCTAATTTCCTTATACTTATATTCTCTAGAATTCACCTCAATCATTAATTTCTCACAGAAGATTCCTCTGACCATCCTCCTGAGGTCAAATCTTTTTATTTACTTGTCAACTCTTATTACATGCATAGCACCAAGTTCCTTTTCTTCCCCATATTTATCAGAATTGTGTGTCTACCATTGTGTGGTCATTTCATCAAAGTTATTCAGTGGAATGTTTACTCTTTTAAGTCAAACTCTGTTCTTTGGCCGGATGTGGTGGCTCACTCCTGTGATCTCAGCACTTTGGGAGGCCAAGGCAGGCAGATCACGAGGTCAGGAGTTTGAGACCAGCTTGCTCAATATGGTGAAACCCCGTCTCTACTAAAAATACAAAAAAAAATTAGCCAAGCATAGTGACATGCGCCTGTAGTCTCAGCCACTTGGGAGGCTGAGGCAGGAGAATTGCTTGAACCTGGGAGGCGGAGGTTGCAGTGAGCCGAGATTGCACCACTGCACTCCAGCCTGGATGACAGAGCAAGACTCTGTCTCAAAAAAAAAAAAGTCTGTTCTTTGCATCCTCTGTACCTAATATTGTGCTCAGTGTCGTGAAGATGCCTCTTGAATGTCTCTTGTATGAGTGGGTAAGTAGATGTCTCTTGAATGAATGAGTGTGGCAGACCCATTTATCAGCTGCTGTGAGTGTGACCTGATCATGGCTCACAACTGCACGCCTTCCCTGGAGAATTGCCTTTGGCTGATAAAGGTCACCTCAATGGAAAAATAAATGCCCTAGAGCAGTCTGAAGCTAATGACTGTTGATATGAGTACAAAAAGCTGGTTTCCCACAAGGAGATGTCACTTCCCACCCTTTAGGACGGCTACAATGAAAAAGATAGATAATGACAAGTGTTGGTGAGGATGTGGAGAAATTAGAACCCACATTCATTACTGGTGGGAATGTAAAACGCGCGGCCACTGTGGAAAACAGTTTGTTAGTTTCTCAAAAAGTTAAATGTAGAATTATCATATCATTCAGCAATTCTACTCCTATGTACATACTCAAGGGAATTGAAAGAAGTATTTAAACAAAAACCTTGTACACAAATATTTATAGAAGAACTTTCAGGAGTGCCAAAATGTGGAAACCACCCAAATGTCCATCAACCGATGAATGGATAAACAAAATGTGCTGGGGCATTGTGGCTCACACCTGTAATCCCTGCACTTTGGGAGGCTGAGGAGGGCAGATCACTTGAGGTCAGGAGTTCAACACCAGCCTGGTCAACATGACAAAACCCCATCTCTACTAAAAATACAAAAATAGCCAGGTGTGGTGGTGCACACCTGTAATTCCAGTTATTCAGGAGGCTGAGGCACGAGAATCACTTGAACCCAGGAGGTGGAAGCTGCAGTGAGCTGAGATCATACCACTGCACTCCAGCCTGGGTGACAGAGTGAGATTCTATCTCAAAAAAAAAAAAAAAAAAAGTAGCATATGCATGCAATGAAATACTATTCAGTCTTAAAAAGAAATGAGTACGTATGCAAATCCATAGGGACAGAAAGCAGATGAGTGGTTGCCAGGGGCTGAAGAGAGGAGAGAATGGGAGTGAAAACTAATGGATATAGGATTTTCTTTTGGGGTGAAGAAAAAGTACCAAAATTAGACAGTGATTCTGGTTGCACAACATTGTGAATGTACCTAATGCTACTACTCAATTGTACACTTTAAAATGGTTAAAATGGTATTTTATCTTATGTATATTTTATCACAATTTGTATTGTTTTTTAACAATTTTTTTGTTTTAGATTCAGGGGGTACCTGTGCAAGTTTGTTACATGGGTATGTTGTGTGTTGCTGAGGTTTGAGTTTCTAATGATCCTGTTGCCCAAGCAGCAAACCTAGTACCAGATGGGTACTTTTCAACCCTTGCTCCCCTCCTCCCCTTCCCCCTTTTAGAATCCCTAGTATCAGCCGGGCACGGTGGCTCATACCTGTAATCCCAGCACTTTGGGAGGCTGAGGTGGCAGATCACGAGGTCAGGAGATCGAGACTATCCCGGCTAACATGGTGAAACCCTATCTCTACTAAAACTACAAAAAAATTAGCCAGGTGTGGTGGCACACGACTGTAGTCCCAGCTTCTTGGAAGGCTGAGGCAGGAGAATCACTTGAACCCAGGAGGTGGAGGTTGCAGTGAGCCAAGATTGCATCACTGCACTTCAGCCTGGGCAATAGAGTCAGACCCCATCTCAAAAAAAAAAAAAAAAAAAAAAGAATGCCTTGTATCTGTTACCCTAACTTTGTGTCCATTTGTAACCAATGTTTAGCCCCTACTCATAGGTGAGAACATGTGGTATTTGGTTTTCTGTTTCTACATTAATTTGCTTACATCCATGTTGCTGCAAAGGATGTTATTTCATTCCTTTTTATGGCTGTATAGTATTCCATGGTGTATATGTGCCACATTTTCTTTATAAAATCTACCACTGATGAGCACCTAGCTTGATTCCATTTGTTTGCTATTATGTGACAACTTTTAGAAAGAGCTGGCACTTTGCTGCCTCAAGGCAAAGATGGCCCTGTGTTTGGAAACATGCTCCAGCATCCCGCACTGATCAGGCCACCTTTAGACCTTACCTGGCACATCCTTGCTCGGCTCTTCCTCTCCCCTATCTGGTACTCTTTTCTCCCTTTCAGGTTTCTCCTAAGAGCAGTCCCTCCCTCAATTAAAAAATGGCATTTTAATCCTTCTCTCAGACTCCACTTTTATGGAGCATGACCTAAAACCATAAGTGCACCAGTGGATAAAATAAATGTGTAAATAAGTTTTTTAATTTTTTATTTCTTTATTTTTCTTTCTTTAGTTTAGAAATGGGGTCCCACTGTGTCACTCAGGTTGGTGTGCATTGGCATAATCATAGCTCACTGTAGCTTCCAACCTCTGACCTCAAGCAAACCTCTTGCATCAGCCCCCAAGTAGGTAGGACTACAGGCAAGCACCAACTCACCTGGATGATTTTTTTTAAGTTTTGTAGAGACAGGATCTTGCTATGTTGCCCAGGCTAATCTTGAACTTCTTGGTCTCAAGCAATCTTCCCATTTCAGTTTCCAAAATGCTGGGATTACAGGCATGAGCCACTGCATCTAGACTACATAATTTTTGTAAATGCTCAAGCCCGCTAAGCTTGGAGCTGGGATTCAAACCCAGATAAGGTTAACTCCAAAGTCCACTCTCTAACTACTGGGGTGCCTTCCCTAATGAGTTCACTAAGGAAAATATGGCTTTGTGTGGACAAGACTGTGGAGCTGATGATGTTCCTTTAGGGTCCACACTTCTGCCCCTTTTCAAGCAGATATTCTTTGAATATCTGCACCTCAGACTAAATGGTTTTTATCTCAGTGGTTTTTTTCTCTGCAACATCAAGCCCTGTGCAACTATTAAAACACACACACACACACACACACACACACACACACACAATGAAAACAGCCCATCCCCCAGCCCTTCCATGTAACAGAGAAGTTACTGTATCTAGAAACCCAGCTGTCCAAACTGAGATCGCCAGTCTCCAAGCATATAGAAAGATTGGATTAACTCATTTGTCCTTGTGAAGACATTAATATTGTTCCATCACTGAGCAGCTGAAACCCCTGATAAATCTCTATTTAAAGGCAAATTTGTAAATGCCTAAGTGTAGTCATAATAATAGTGTTGTAATTCTTATTGAACATGCTCAGAGCGGTGGATTATTTATAGCATCGTGTTCAACGTCAAACACTTCAGAACACAAATTATAAACTCTTAGAGTTTGGGGGAAGTTTATAGAAAAGGAGACAATAGAAGTAAAATCTAATTTGGGGGAATAATGGTGAGAAATTACTCAACCAAATTAGAAATCAGTTTTACTCACTTCGTGGATGGTGTCCAGACTGACAAAGGAGAAGGAAGATGGATGGTTTTCCCGTAAATGCCACTAGCAGACAGAAACAATCTAGTATGTTCCAATTCCTCATTCCTCTACATGGCTAGATGTGAGTGAGAAGGCATCTTTGTTGCCTATTGTGATGTAACAAAGAGCCATAAAGTCTCAATGGTGCTTAATAATAAGCTTTACTTCTCACTCATCCATCTGTAGTTTGATTGGAGCTGAGCTGATCTTGTCTGAACCTAGCTGGGCCTGGTTCAGGGCAACAACTTAGATTCAGGTATGTTCTCCATTTCTCTACTCTCCCGAGGCTGGCAGGTACCTGAGACATGGTCTTCTCATGGTAGTGGCAGGCGTTAAGACCGCAAGCCAAACACACTGACACATGTCAAACTTCTATGCTTGTCACATCTACCAATGTCCCATTGGCCAAAGTAAATCCCATGGTTAAATTCAAGGTCAAGAAGTAGGTAAGGCTACTCTGTCCACTTTAAGGACAAAATAAGGCTGTAGTTACACTAATTTACTATGGAATGTATCAGTCCCTTAAGTTGCCATAACAAAATAACATAAACTAGATGGTTTATAAATTACAGAAATTTATTTCTCACAGTTGTGGAGGCTGGGAAGTCCAAGAGCAAAGCAGATTCAGTGTCAGGTAAGGGCCTACTTTCTGGCTTAGACACAGTGCCACCTTGTGACATCTTCACATGGTGGAAGTAACAGGAGATTCCTGTCAGGTCTCTTTTGTAAGAGCATAAATTCCATTCATGAAGGTCCCACCTTCATGACCTAATTACCTCCCAAAGGCAACACCTCTGAATATCATCATTTTGAGGGTTGGGATTTTAACATAATAATACTGGGGGGACACAAACATTCAAATCATAGCCTGGAGGAATGAGGACATAGAGAAATAATTAAGTCTATTGCAGAGAGCCAATACTACCCAAATAGTGCTATAGTGCTTTTTTTTTCTTTAGACTCAGAAAATAGAAAAAACATTATTAACAAGAGTTTTTGTTTGCCTAATTCTGATAATAATAGCTATCTCTCTTTGGGGAACTACCCGTCCCCTTTCTATATATAATTTAGTTAGGGCTGATCTTCTCTGGCCTCTAGGAAACAACAAGAAATGGGAGACTGGCCAATCAGAAGAATTCATCCTCTTGGCCATATGGTTTCATTCAGGGACGAGCATGTGACCTATGATGAGGCAATAGAAGCCAAGCTTGGGACTTTGGATAAAGCTGCCTAAAAAGCTCTTTCTGAATATGCACAGCATGTTAAAGTTTGAAAATAAAATTTAGTAACTGTCTTGGTTCATTTTGTGTTGTTAGAATACCCAAGGCTGAGTAATTTATAAAGAAAAAAGGTTTATTTTTGGATCATGATTCTGATCCAAAAAAGAAAGTTAAAGATTGGGCATCTGCTTCTGGCAAGGGCCTCAGGGCCTGTTTTTCAAGCCTTCCCAACCTCTTTCCCTACATACACATCACCTTCTGAGAAAAGTTTCATATGGCACTATCAGTCTGGGTTTCTCTCTAACTTCTCAGTCATGAAGTGACTTCATTCTTACAGTTTTACCTCTTGAACTCAGAAAATCATTTTAGAAACATCACTATTGTCATGGCAACATTAGTTAAATTAAAATGTTCTAAAGTTTTAAAGCATTACCAGTTTAGATGGAAGCCAGAGATATTTCCTAAAAATGCTCTAAGAACCAAACAAAAAGGAGATTCCAGAAAGTAAATTAAATGCATAAGTGCTAACATTGTTTGTGCTCGAAAACCAAATGTTGGATGCCAGATGATAAGAAAAATGGGTAGTTATAATATAAAAGGTTGATAAAAAAAGATTGGATATTTCTATAATCTACTTTCCTGCCTCTCCAATTAATAGTAAATTTATTACGGTTTTCTTCATGATGATTTAGAATGCCAAGTTTTCAGTCTTAAAACCTCAGGGCAGATAAACATTTTAGGTGATTAAAAAACACACACACACACACACATTTAGAAAATGATGTTCTCAGAGGCCTGCGGAAAGAAATTCACAACATTCTTTACAATTTCATTACAGAAGATGAATAAATGTCTGTCAAATTAGCTTTGCTCAATCTCATAAATGGTGAAAATGCAAAAACAAATGCAAATAGCAAAGCACAATTTGTTTCCCTTCAGTCGAGTGATTGGAAAGATTCTGGTTTCTGCTATATGCAATGCAAGGCCCCATCAGAAATGTCAGCTCTGGATCCAGCTAGCATAATATTCATCCCTAAAGCAATTATATCTGTGTAGGGAAGAGGTGGGAGGAGGAAACGGAGCAGGGCTGCAATAAGGACTCTATGTTTGCCTCTGGAATTTCCTAACTCTGTGCCTTCATGAAGTAATCTTGAAAGCCCCATATCCAAAAATCACAGTTCTAGAAGTGTTTGATCTGCATTCCAGCAACCAAGCTCGTTACCTAGATACAGGTGGTTTAAGTTAATGTAAGCATGATTATCATTGTTAATTGTCTTATTTAGTATATCAGCAGTATTGCTATGTAATAACCCCATGGCTCACTGGCTTAAAACAGCCACGAATGCCTGGGAGTCAGCTGATCTAGACTAATGGGCTGTAGGCGGCTCTGCACCACAAGTCTCTCATCCTCTCCTGAGAGCAATGGGCTATCCCAGGCATGCCCTTCTCATGGCATTAGTAGAAGTGAAAGGGATCAAGCAGAAACAATAGGGCCTCTTGAGGCCTGGGTTTCAACCTGGCATATCATCACTTATGCCTCATGCTAGTGATCAAAGTCAGTCACGTGGCCAAGCCAAGCGCCAAGGGTTGCAAAATATATGTCTCCCCTTTTGTGGAGGAACCTCAAAGTCACACAGCAAAGGACAGGCAGGGAGGATAAAATGAAGAATTGGAGCTATTAATTCAATCTATTATTTTATTTTAAAAATATTTATTCATATATTTATTTCCCCTTATTCATTCTTTTATTATTCATTCTTTCAATAAATATTTACTGAGCAGAAAATGTAACACATGAGCCAGGTGTAGTGGAATGCACCTGTACTCCCAGCTACTCTGGAGGTTGAGGCGGAAGGATCACTTGAGCCCAAGAGTTCAAGTT
Source organism: Chlorocebus sabaeus (assembly GCF_047675955.1). NCBI lineage: Eukaryota > Metazoa > Chordata > Mammalia > Primates > Cercopithecidae > Chlorocebus > Chlorocebus sabaeus. Next base: position 48,342,720 of record NC_132908.1, on the reverse strand, counting down.
CAGCCTGGGTAACATAGCAAGACCGTACCTCTAAACTTGCATTTTCATACAATAATAAATAAGTAAACAAATAACTAAAACAATAGAACGTCATCATAAGTTCTGTGAAGGAAATAAAGAACATTGATAAAAATAATGCAATAATGGAAGAGATGAGGTGGCTAATTCAAAAAGTGTGGTAAGAGAAGCTCACATTCCCTGTTCCATTTATCTGCTACCTGATTCATGTATGCAGTGAAGTCATGAAAACCCAACCTTTAATGCTGGCTGTACACCACTTTATTTGATGCCAGTCCTGAAACATGTTGATTAACCCAGGAGTATTAATATTAAAAGCCCTCATAGTTATCTGATGCCTTACATTTACAATATGTTTTTTCAACTATTGCATCGTTTGAGTTTCATGATGTTTCTTGTCAATAGTCTGGGTAGGAATTACATAGCAAAGCATGGGTAATAGAGGATGATGTGAGGCATAGGGAGAAGGATGGTCCCAAGAGGACTAAAGTTTACTCTCCAGGAGAAAAAGAAAATAATGAGAATCAGGTAATGGATGAGAGGTAGAGAAGATTTTGTAGGTTGGCAAGAGGTATGGAAGCTAATGCATCAAACACGTGGTTGTTGACATCTAAATACCCCTCCCACACAAATCATCACGGGGCACAAGGCAGTGTGAAGAAAGGATGGAAGGAAGATTTGCTGGCTTCACATATTACCCCTTAGTTATTATTAAGTTTTATCTTTTCGCAGAATTACCATTCAATCCAGCAATCCCATTAGTAGGTACATACGCAAAGGAAAAGAAATCATTCTACCAAAAAGACACATACACTTGTATGTTCATCACAGCACTGTTCACAATAACAGAGACATGGAATCAACGTAGGTGCCCATCAACAGTGAACTGGATAAAGAAAATGTGGTACGTATACCCCATGAAATTCTACATAGCCATAAACACGGAACAGAATCATGTCTTTTGCACCATCACAGATGCAACTAGAGGTCATTATCCTGAGCAAATTAATGCAGAAGCAGAAAACCAAATACCACATATTCTCACTTACAAGTGGAAGCTAAACATTGAGTATACATGGACATAAAGAGGAGCACAATAGACGGGGGGGCTACTAGAAGAGGGAGAGTGGGAGGAGGGCAAGGGCTGAAAAATGGCCTATCAAGTACTATGCTCACTACCTGGGTGACAGGATCATTGTGTACCAAACCTCAGTAACATGCAATGGACTCCCTTGAACCTAAAATAAAAGTTGAAAAAATAAATAAATAAATAAAAGTAAATTAGGTCAAACATGAAAAATAATTTATGTTTTCCTTAAAACATAATATAGTGACATCATTTTACCTTTTTTTTTCAGTAAGAGTCAGTAAAATGCATACAAAAGAAAGATGACTACCTGGTCTAAAAGAGATGAAATTCTTAAGTGAAAAGCACAATGAACAAAACAATATAGATAGGCATATATAGTTTGGGGGTTTTTTTGTTTGTTGTTTGTTGTTTGTTTTTGATACGGAGTCATGCTCTGTTGCGTAGGTTAGAGTGTGGTGACCCCATCTCAGTTCACTGCAAGCTCCGCTTCCCAGGTTCACGCCATTCTCCCATCTCAGGCTCCCCAGTAGCTAGGACTACAGGTGCCCACCACCACACCCAGCTAATTTTGTTTTTGTATTTTCAGTAGAGACGGGGTTTCACCGTGTTAACCAGGATGGTCTCGATCTCCTGAACTCGTGATCAGCCTGCCCTGACCTCCTAAAGTGCTGGGATTACAGGCCTGAGCCACCATGCCCAGCCGGTTTTTTGTTTGTTTGTTTTTGTTTTTGTTTTGTTTTGTTTTGGAGATTGGGAAACAGCTACTCGGTGCAGTGAGATGATGGGAGAAAGGTCTCTGGTGTCTGGTGTCTGGTGTCTGAGCATTATGGGCCCCACGCCTCTTCCCTGTGGTTGGCCTCCCATTCCGCCAGAGATGGGAATTGTGGAATCGAGGCAATTTATGTTTGGGGTGCAATGTCTACTTGTTTTAAAATCAGAAGTGGCAGGAGTGTTGTGGGTTTCCCCCCACCCTGGGAATGTTGTGTGTGGCTTTTATTATTTTATTTTTAAAACATTCAAATTACAGTTTCCCTTTCTTCTTTGCCCCCTAAGAAGAGTAGGCAGAATTCAACTGACACTGACTTTTACTAAGACAAATTCCAGATTTATTGACCTGAGAAATAAATATTAATAGAGGTTAAATTGGGGTCAATTTTTACTCCAAGAGATGATAAATCTTGATATATTTCTCATGGTTGGTTTGTCAATATGTTCTCTGTGCTGTCCATGAACTCCCCATCATCAGATTCTCCGGAGAAAAAGGCTGGCTCACAAGAGGATACCAGAAGAGTGACATCTCCCTCATCAGCCCTTTGCCTTTTAAGGTACTTAGGACACACAATTGCATTGTATCCTAGCTTGTTATTTATAAGGCTTTGACCACAGCCAAGGTCAAATCATGTGTCTAAAAAAATAATGACACCACACACATAACACAAACACACACACAACCCTCTCTCTCTCTCACACACACACACACACACACACACATTTCATCCTCTCCATCCAGGCCACCGACTGCAGTAAGACAAAGGTATAGAACCTGGTTAGTACATTCTATGACTTTATTTAAGGAAGGAATTTCTGCTTGCTCATCCACTAAAACTCTGAGGATGAGATTCTCTCCCTTAGTCTATCCACCTATTTTTGATTTACTATTAAAAGAATGGTGATGGATAATTCATTTGACAAATACTGACTTCCGAGTAATTACTCCTACCTCACACTTATATATGCCATGCATTTTAAAACCTTTTTATATATAACTCATTCATTACTCACAACCACCCTATAAGCAAGGCACAATTATTTTGCTTCCTCATCCCATATGCATAGGATGAGGAAACTGAGACACAAAGAAGCCAAGAAATTTGTCCCAAGTAACACAGTCAAGATCTATCTGAACTCTGGTAGTTGGGTTGTGAGTATATAAATTGTCAGGACCTCTTCCCACAGCACATCTCACAATGCTTGGTACTGAGAGTACCTCAATGAGGGAGACATTCGTGTGCTTATATATGTGCTTGTATGCATTCAGAAATGATGGGAAGAATACAGAAATCTCAAAGTTAGCAGTTGTTACATCTAGCTGGTAGGAACTCAGGGTTTTGTTCCTTTTTCTTTGTCCTCGTTTCCTACACTTCCCTCAGTTTTCTTTGTAAGGTAATATGGGTAGTCCAAGAAATCTGCAAATAAGTGCAAATGAGTAAGGAGGGAAAATGCATTATAGTGCATTACAATTTTTTAAAGTGTACAATTTAATAAGCTTTAACATATATTTGCACATGTGACATATACTCATCATGGACCATATCCATTGCCCGCAAACATTTCCTCGTGCCTCTTTGTAAGCCTTCCTTCTTGCCTCTATAAGGATTAGTTTGCATTTTTTAGAATTGTGTATACACGGGATCATACAGTGTGCATTTGCAATCTGCCTTCTTTCACTCCGTTATGTTACTTTTGATCGATCAAAGTTGCTGCGTGTATCAAAGTTCATTTCTTTCTATTGCCAAGTAGTACTCTACTGTATGGATTACAATTTAAATTGCCACTCAGAGATTAAGTTTGAGAGTCAGAAATGAGTGAGAGGATGTTCAAGGGACTGCAAGAAAGGATGCTTCCTTTAAAAGAAATCTAAAGCCAGTGCAGAAAGAGTTCCAGGACACAGTTCCATTATCAATTAGTAACACCTCTGAATAAGTGAGGAATTGATCCAGTTGCTAATAATAGAAAACCTGACCTAACAGTAGCTTAAACAGAAGTTAGTTTGTTTATCTAGCTATCTGTCCACTGATTTAAGTTTTTCCATAACAAGGGATCCAGGGAGAGGTGAGAGCTTGTGTTGGTTCAGAGGCTCAGAAATATGGCCAATGCTGCTCTCAGGAACTAGCTCCTATCGGTCTGCAGCTCTGTCCTCAGCACATCAGGATTAGTCTTATGCTTTGTCATTGCACGCATCACGGCTCCCATCATATGCCATCAACAATGTCAACACTTGGTATTGTCAGGGTTATTTTTTAGTTTTAGCCATTCTGGTGGCCATGTGGTGATATCTTATTGTGGTTTTTGTTTTCCTGTTTTGTTTTGTTTGAGATGAAGTCTCGCTCTGTCTCCCAGGCTGGAGTGCAGTGGCATGATCTTGGCACACTGCAAACTCTGCCTCCCAGGTTCAAGTGATTCTCATGCCTCAGCCTCCCGAGTAGCTGGGATATCAGGTACTCACCACCATGCATGACTAATTTTTGTATTGTTAGTAGAGACAGGGTTTCACTATGTTGGCCAGGCTTGTTCTGAACTCCTGACCTCGTGATCCATCCGCCTCGGCCTCCCAAAGTGCTGGGATTACAGACATGAGCCACCACACCCAGCCCTTATCATGGTTTTAATCTGAATGTATCTGTTGTACAATATGATTATTGGTTATTTTATAACTTCCTTTCTGAATGCTTGTCCCATCAAACATTCACAAATGAGAATTCAGGTCTTTTGCCCATTTTATGTTTTGTTTGGATATTTTTGCTTATTCACATGTGGGAATTATTTATTTATTCTGGATATAAATCCTCTATTGAATATAACTTTACTCTCTTCCATGTACACTACACAAACAAAAAGTATACAAAAATTAATATGGATTTATAAGTGTGTGATTAAACACTTATTCAAGTATATTGCCTCGTTTCATTTAGGATCTTGCAAACAGTCTGCATATTGAATAAAATTCTAAGTCTTTGCCTGTTACCATATGCATAAAATAATATAGGGACTACTTTTTATTGTCAATACTCATCATTTGTGATACATTTAAGAGAAATTAAATTAAGCTATAAAGTTTTAACTTGATTATAAAATAATATTTGTGTCCCTTATCATGAAAAGATAAAAAGTAATGTGGGATTTGCCCTAGCCTTTATTTGGAATGATGCCTAACTCCAAGGATAACTCACTCGTGGGAGGAAGATGATAGTTTAGTAACTGGAACTTCCATTATGTTAAGGCCGATGTTCTGTGATTAAAATCAGGGGCAACTCAAATAAGAGGTTGGAATTTCTTTTTCCATCTCCAACGATTTAAAGCTTTGAAGTTAAGTATAGTTAAACGCAAGGTCTATGTGTAGCAGCTTTACCATTTGACCATGCATGATAAATATTAGTGGAGATACGCCCACGCTAATAAGGACTGTATCTCTTTGTTAACTTCAAGCCTGCTTGTCTTCTGAAGAGGCACATTGGCACATTGCATGTACATACTCTGTGGTCAGTTCTCATCACCAGTCTGTGGGTTTTAACTACAAAGCATGAGAGATGCCTTGTAAAATAATAACAATACTACTTTATTTCTTGCCCTCTGAGTCATTAAAGGAAACAGAGTGTGTTTTGAGGCAGTTTTAATATGTGCGTTTTTTTAATTTAAAAAATGATTATTTGTTTACAGTGTGTACGTGAATTCTCAGTTTACTAAAATATTAATTGAGAGCTCTTTACTGACCATCTACCATATGCTCAGAATTGTGCTGAACAGAATGAAAGACATAGAAAAGTATATTGAAGGAAAGAGATGGCATTAACATTTTTGGAACAATTGGAGAACAAATTGGTAAGATTTGTGATAGACTCTAAGTATGATAGAAGTTCAACAAAGAGAAAATCCCAGTGTAGAGAAGCAACGGGGAAAGGTGGGACTTAACTCGGTCTTAAATCTGAGACAGAATTGGGATTAAAGACTGGGGAAAAAAAAAAAAAAACATGAGCAAAGACCCCCAAATTCAGTAGCTTAAAGGAGACTGAAGATTATTCTCTTGCATAAAAGTCCACAGGAGAATGGATCTCTATATCATGGGTAGCTCTGCTGCATGTGGTCATTCAGGGACCCAGGTCTCTTCCATTTGTTGCTCCACAATGCCATAGGGCAAAGGTTCTTAAACTGTGGTCCGCGGGAACTTGTTAGAAATTAGCTAGAAACTGAGTAGCAAGTCTATGGGCTCTGGGGCTGAGATCCCTGAACATACTCTTCTTAAGCTGAAGGCTGAAAAGAAGAAAACTGACATTTTCTAAGGGGCTATGTGATGCAGCAGAAAAAGAATGACTTTGAAAACGTGTGTTTTCATTTCAATTCTGCCATTATGCTGTCCATCAGACCCCACTGATATAATTTTCTTATTTGTCAAATTGCTGTTCTCCCTCATATTTCAATTTATGTTTTATTTTAAGTAAAGCAAGTGGTATAAAGTTAAACACATAATAAGAGCCAAACAAAAGGTAGTTATTTTCACTGAACACCCTCTAAGGGCCAGGCACTTTGTTAAATGTCTCACATGTGATTTCCTCACAAATATTAGCAATGATACTGTGATCATGATATTTTCCTATCAACTTTACAAATAATAAAACCAAAGCTTAGTGAGTAAGTATCTTGTCCAATATCGTAGTATAAGTAGCAGGAAGAAAACCCAGACTGATCATGCCACAAATTATATGCTTTTCTATTAGGTTTTCACTTTAGTCTTCTGTTTTGGAGTTAATGCCTCTGAGTCATGCAAACTATTGGGCCTTTTGATGGCCTTTGGTCATCAACTCAACAAAGCAACTAAACTCATTCCTCAAGGATATTTTCAAGGGGCTTATGGGTCTAGATTCAACATCCCAATTCCTTTACTTCCAGCAGAAGTTCCTGGTGATGTCATCTCTCTCTGTTTTCCAAGGAGAGCTAACCATATAAGCCACAGAATTTCTCAGAAGGCTTCCCACCTCCAAATCCCATGAGCTTACCAAATTTCACTTGTCTTTGACCTCTTGAAAATAAATTCAAGTGAAACTCTTGAGTCCCCAAATATTTATTAAGTTCAGATCTGTACCTAGTGCTAAGCCAAAGGAAAGCAATTTATATTCCAGTAGCTTTACACTAAATTCTAAATAATCTTACAGTGAAGTGATGCCATTTTTACAATCATCCGCTTTACTCACAGGGAGACCAGAAAACACATACAAATACAAACTTACACGTATTGCTGAGAAACTCATGAAAGTCTCCATATTAACATGTTCTATTTTTATTTTAATCCCAATGTTCCTTGGTGTACTGGATAGTATTCCATAGTCACAGCTTAATATGGGGTGTTACTCCTCTTTCACAAAGTGTTAGCAGTGATTATACCATGAAAGCTCCCTTGATATAATCCCAGTCCATGTCTTCACCCATTTATGGCAATCAGTAGTTTTTAGGAGAAAACTACTAATCATCTAAGCCTGAGAAAAGTTGGCTGAGACTGGGGAAGGATTCACTGGGTAACCTCTTGATTATTTTATAACATCTCTTGCATTAATCTTGTATTTCAAAAGCCCAAAGAATCACACATATCAATGTCTAAGAGTTCCTAAAAGTGAGAAACTGATTCATGACCACTAACACACAAAGAGTTGAGTTACACACCAGAACACTAATTTGAACCATGATAATGTCATACATTTGTTCATGTATTTAACATATATTTATTCTCTGCCTACTGACAGAAAGACACTATCTTAGATACTACAGACATAGCAGAAAACAGAAAATAAAACAGACATTGTCATTACCTTAATGGAGACAGCATACTAGTTGGGGTACAGGTATTAATCAAATAAGAGCTGTAACAATGATGTGTGCTGCTACAGGAAGGTTCACAACGCCAAGACAGCCTAGAGATAGAGCGACATGGCTCAGTCTCGAAGTCAGGGAAGGCTTTGAGGAAATGGCCTTGGAGCTGACGTCTGCAAAAGGAGTAAACTCAGGGAAGAGGGGGGGAAAGACATTCTACACAGAAAGGTTATAACTGCAAAGGCTATTTTTTAAAAATGCCCAAAAACTTGGAAGTAAGGCAAAAGGATAAATGCTTGTCTTTTCAAAGTCCCAATGGAGTGCTGGTTAAAAGGCTCACCTGAGGATTATTTAATTCTCCAGGGAAGGACCAGCAAGTTTTTTATGTAAAGGCCCAGAGAGTAAATATTTCAAACTTTATTTTAAAACCGAACCATATGTATTTCTGTGAAGTATTCTTCTTTGTTTGGGGGGATTGTTTGTTTGTTTGTTTTGAGACCAGGTCTCACCATCACCCAGGCTAGAGTCCAGCGGTGCAATCACGGCTCACCATAGCCTTGACCTCCCCAGCCTAAGCCATCCTCCCACCTCGGGTTGCCAAGTAGCTGGGACTACAGGGTGCACACCACCATGCCCAGCTAATTTTGCTTTTTGTTTTTTGTGGAGACAAGGTCTCACTATGTTTCCCAAGCTGGTCTGGAACTCCTGGGTTCAAGCGATCCTTCTGCTGAGGCTTCCCAAAGTGGTGGGATGACAGGAGTAAGCCATGGTGCCTGGCCCGTTTCGCAGGATTGTCTTCACGATCCTTTAAAAATGTGAAAAAAATAAATAAATAAAACATCCTTTACTCTCAAGTTGTACAAAAGTAGTCCACAAGCTTCATTTGGCCTGTGGGCCATAGTTTGCCAACCCCCGTTCCAGGAGAACCCACCTTTGTTTGCTATTTTCTTTACTATTGACTAAGGCCCAGACTCTGGGAAGTCGTGATTAATTTGAAGATATTTTTGTCTGCAAAAGATGCAAATGATTTCTGCTGGTGAAAAAAGAAAATAAAGGTTATGGTTTCATAGTGCTGTAGTCTTAATCCATTAACCATTTTTTTACCTAAACCAGCAATCTTATTCTAACTTTTTTTTCCTGTGCTGATAATTACACAGTTTTCAAACACTGCTTGGGCTAGCTTATAGGTTGCCTCCTTAATGAGTTAAATAAATCTTTGTACCTGTTTACTTTGTATTTGCGTAAGAGCCTTGTTCATTGCCTTTATAAAATGTTACTTTGACAGGCCGTACAGCAAAAGGGGGGATTGTTTGCACAAGGAATTGAAGACCACGGTGGCTGGAGCAGAGACAGGAATATGTATAAGTCGATAGGTAGTGGCCTGCCCATATAGGGCAGTGTTGACATGTTAAGCAAGTTTGCCTTGAGCTTGAGAGCATTAGAAGACATTGAAGTATTAATCAAATATAGTGGTGTGGGAGCTGTGTGTGTGTGTGTGTGTGTGTGTGTGTGTGCATGTTGAGAGCGCAGGGGTGGCCATTCATATAATCATGCCACCCACAGTACAGAGAACAGACTGAAGGCATCCAGGCTGGAGGTGAGTCCAACCATTAAGAGGCTACTAAAATAGCCCAGGCAAGACAGTAAGGTCCCTTGATAAAGGTTATAGAGATGAGGACAACGATCATATTGGAGCAATATTTGGAGCCTTGTTTTTGGAGAATTCATAAAAGAGAAGAGCTGCCAAAGATGCTTGGTCATTCTTTCTATCTAGTGGAGCTTAATGTGATCCAAACGTGTTTTGATTCATTGACCATGCAAAGTTACCATCACAGGGATTCAAAACACTTGAATTCCTCCTTAGGGGTAACTCATTTCTTCTTTGTTAACATATTTACGTCTTCACATGGAAGCCGTATTATAGTCAGGAGACTTCTTGGTGAAAAGAAGAGGAGGACTTATGATAGACAATGGAGACTTGGAAGGATGAGAGGGTGGGAGGCAGTGGATGATAAGAAATTACTTAATGGGTACAATGTATGTTATTTGGGTGATGCATACCCTAAAAGCCCTGACTTCACCACTATGCAGTTTATCCATGCAACAAAATTGCGCTTGCACCCCCAAAATTTATACACATTTTTTTTTTAAAAAAAGAAGAGGACTCCTGTGAAGTTAATATCTATTGGCATTGGATTGAGACTGCCAGAGATTTTAATTTGCAGTAATGATTGTCATCCCTAAGGAATCGAAAAGTCAAAAAGATAAAGTCAAGTTTATCTCCCAAAGTGTGTGTATGTCTCTGCAGCATTGAAGTACATTCTAGAGCTCTCCTCTTCAAAGCTTTCATTGCTGATCAGCCTTTTAGTGGTAAAATACTTTTTCTTTAGATGCATAAAAATCTCCACGTTAAGTCTCCTCTGGAGGTTCTGGGAGCTTTTTTGTCTTTTGCGGTTGACTTTGCCTATCACTGCTCTGTTTTCAGAGGGTACTCTTTCTTCATTTTCAGATCCTCAGGGCTGTCTAACTGTAGTCCCCAAGTTCTACAGCATTTGTTTTAAACACTGTTCAAACTGGCAGTGCCATCAGCCCACACTATGCACTCCATGCAAAATATCCTTAGCAAATTATGGAATGCCGCTAGTAGATAAAACATATTTTAATGAGTGAAAAGGTTAGTATTTCATAAACCCAAGAAAAGTGTAAACTGACTTCCACTATCAACAGTTTAAAATCAATTTGGAGGCATTTGGAAAGCATTTTAAAGAGCAACTAGGCATCAATAAAATTTAATTAATTGGTTCTATGGATGCACATGTAAATTGGGTGTTAATTATGCTAGCAATGCTCTTCCATTAAAAATTAAGCTCACGATTAGTAACTGAGAAAAACAAGCCGTCATTCTATAAACAAGTCTCATTCTGTTGTATTTGAACCCAACCTTTCGGTAATTAAATCATAACTCTACATTTACTCAGATGAATCTGAGCCCTGATGGATGGATAGTGAGTTAGCCAAGTGATCTTCCCTGGGCTGTTCCATAAAAACAATTGATAACTGAGGAGATAAGTTATGTGCAGTTGAGCTGCCCTTTAATACAGAACTATTGAATTATTGAAAATTCTTTCCTATCTAATTGACACCAAACAAAAGAATGGTCAACAATTGCAAGAGACATAGTGAAGATTAGTGATCATTTCAAAGCTGATGACATTTGAAGATGGAAGGCCTAGAACAAAAGGTTATAAGCTGGAAACTCTAAGTTCTTTCTACAATCCTTCTCCCCTCTCCCTGTCCTCCCTCCGCACACCAAATTCTTGTGTTTAGAGATAAAAATGCAGTGGGGGTTTTAAAGATATATTATAACTAAGCTATCATCCTTTTGGACTTCCTCAATTTATTTTTCTAGACTCCTTGGAAGTCAAAATATAATGTAGATCCAGAGCTGGTATGAATTCCTAATGGGCTTCCTTAATTGACAGAGAATTAGAGCTATATTTCAGGATTGGAAAGAATAAAATACTGAAAACACTTTACCCACACCACTTGGTTTCCTTTTTTCCAATAGATTTTTCCAAGGGAAATTGAGTCCATATGCTTTGATCCATCTTCTCAAGAATCATCAAGATGCTGTTTTATTAGCACTATTTGATGGGGCATTTTATCTATTTCAATGAGCCCTTTGATGTCCCATTTCTTAGTCATGGAAAATTGGGTATGGAGAAAAGACAAAGATATACCCTCTCACTCCCCACACCCAACAAGAAAAAAAAAAAAAAGGGGGAAATGCTTCTAAGCCACAGAAAAGTTAGGGAAATTGCTCAGGGATTTTCCTAACTGAATAAATTACAATGCTTTGGCTTAAAAAAAAATCAAACATCAGAAAAGCTTTAGTAATAGGATTCCGCTTTAGGTTGCTTTTTAAGAGGATGTCCTCATTTTCCTTTGAGACTGGCCTTTTTCATCTATTTCGCCTTTCTAAAATGCTACGGTGAGGGGGTGGCTGGTACCTGGTGGGAGAGAGATTCACATGCATAGGAAAACATTTAAGGAAGGAGGAAGCAGCCGTATTTGGATGATTTTGAATTTCTGTATTTCACTGTATTTTATTTCTACTGGTCTTTCATGAGACTAAGCCTTCCATCCCAGATTGTGTGTCATGCAGAGACCCTGGAGCTTAGGCAAATTTGAATCACTGTCTTGACCATCATTTAATTATATCACACGCATAGAAACCGATGCATGCTTCTGTGTACAAACATAAAAGTGAATATGTATATGTGCTTGTTCTCATGCAGACATGCTGCTCCCAAACAGTGCCTTTGAATCAAGACCCAGTCATCATATTTGAAGAGAAAAGAAATATCCCTGACCATGTTGGGACTTCACAGAGGTACTGCAGACATGGTTTCTTCATCTGTTCATAAAAGTTCTGTTGATCCGTTGTCTATAGAACTGGATAGGAGTAAGAGATTGAAAGATTTGCGTAGTCCTTTGGTAATCTGGCTAAACAAAGACTATTCATTACCTTTTTCTTTTAGCCCAAGTCTATTCTGTGAGTGCCTCCTGTGTGACTGTTTCTGTGCTAACTGCTAAAGTGCCTGGTGTACAAGAGAAACTGTTTTATCTGCCCGTAGTCAGAGTGGAGGGGAAAAGGAAGCAAGTGATAAAGCCCCAAACAGTCAGAAGATTGTCTGGGAATGTGTTTGGCAAAACTGTGAAAATTTATACAAACGAAAGGTCATAATCAGTCAATGTGCAAAACATTTTAAGGAGATCAACAGGTTAACTCACAATGTTACTGCAACAAGGTTACTATGAAGGTGAGATGAGTGAGATGCCTTCGGCACATAATTTAAGGAAGTGCTCACTCTCAGGCATCAACCCTGTACTTGCAGGACTGACAGGGAGCACCTATTCTCATAAAGTGAGGGAAATTATCACCCATTTTACAGTTGAAGAAACTGAGGCTTGGGGCTGGGGGAGTGGCTCAAGAAACATTTTTACTAAATGACAAATTCAGGATTGTATTATCCTATTTTCGCATTGCTATAAAGAACTACCTGAGACTGGGTAATTTATAAAGAAAGCAGATTTAGTTGACTCGACAGTTCCACATGGCTGGGGAGGCCTCAGGAAACTTACAGTCATGGCAGAAGTTGAAGGGGAAGTAAGCAGCTTCTCACAAGGCAGCCAGCAGGAGAGAGAGCGAGCAAGGAAGGGAGTGCCACACTTTAAACCCATCAGATATTATGAGAACTCACTATCACGAGAACAGCAAAAGGAAAATTAGCCCCAATGATCCAATGGTCTCCCACCAGACCCCTCCTCCAACACATGGGGATTACTATTTGGGATGAGAATTGAGTGGGGGACACAGAGCCAAATCATATCAGGGGCTTTGGGTCTCCAGAGATTGCCTCTTAACCAGCATGGATGCTGAGTAATGACCTTCAGCTACTTAGAAAAGGTGACGTAGAGATGGAAAGTAGAAAAAGTAGGGAAGGAAGGGCATCTGGAGAGCAGAAAGGAAAATAATATATCTGACAAACCAGACAGTGCCAAGAAAGAAAAGAATCCCCATGCTGCCAGATGGGATGAGGAAAAGAGATTGCACACAGTCCTAGGGTAACTGGAGTTGTATCGGCTTCTGGGCAGTCCTTTTATTGATCAAAGAGTCTTTCTTCTTTCCTCATGTCAGCTACCCAAACCAAGGAGAATAACAATGTGAATCATCTTTCCACCTGTTGTGTGGGGCCAGCAATTATTTTTTTAGCTTGACGCGTTAACCCACCTGCTCCCTGTGGCCCTGGGATGCTCTGCCATCCCCCATGGCTGCCAGTTCACTTAGGGTAGACTTATGGCAGAGGGATGTCAATTTTGCTTGAACTGCTCAATCACTGCTGACATTTTGTTAACCATCCTATGAACTTCTCAAGCCTGAAGTAGCAGCAACTTGTGCCCTTGAAAACTGAACAGAAAACAACCGTATTGATTTTCTACTATCAACAAGGAAAAGACAATTTCTCTTTGCCGAGAATGTTCATAATGCATTTCACACCACTTATTCTCGGCAGTCCACCTCTTCCTGATATAGTGTTGGGCCTCTTTAAACCCCTGCTGTTTTAGACTCTGCTTGAGTTAACCCTGAAATACCAGCACCATCTCGAGGCCTTTCAGTTTCCAGATAGAAATGTTCATCAGTGCTGAACTGACAGCCTACTTAGGCAAGGGAGCTGTGATCATTTAGAAATTATGAAGGAACTCAGGCCTGGATGAGGGGATTGGGGTTGGGACCCCAGGAATCTCTTTTAGTAAAATTCTCTTTTAAAAGAACATATCTCTTTGGTTTATTAAAAGCACGAATGATGTCCATATGAGATTTTGGAGATACATCCGCGTATACACTGACCAAACTGATTGAATAGGAAGATCATTATTCAGTAATTTTTTACCACTCATGCAACCATTCTAGCTAAGTCAAGGCCCCAGATTTCATTTGTGAATGATTATTCCAAATTACCAGGCCTTTCTTTTCTTTTTCAACCTGCATTTAAAAAAATAAAATAAAATAAAATAAAAAACCTATCAGGCATGCCCTAGTAGTTCCATTTTTTTTTTTTTTTTTTTTTTTTTTTGACATTTCCAACGTACCAAAAAGAGATTGCAAGGAACCAAAAGAGATTCAAGAAGCTTGAAAAAGCAAGCCTGACCCTCTGGGACAACTGTAGTGTCAAAAGCAGTCAATAGTTATGCCTAGCAACCTTGACAATATCCTTTTAATTAAAATCAATGGAGAAATAAAACATGCATTAGAATGCACGTGGGATCACTCACCTCATGAGACAGAGAAGCCTCCGATATTATGCACGGTGTGATTATGACAAGACACAGGACCTTCTGTTTGAGACATGGCTTCTGGTGTTTGCAATTAGATCTGTTCTTTTGATGGTTGTTTTCATTTAGTGTTATTATTTTTGTTTTTAGTTGTTTGTTGGTTTCTCATTTGGTGCAACTTTCTTGAGACACATGTTAAAACACACACACAAAACAATCTTAGCTTGGTGTGGTGGTTCACTCCTGCAATCCCCAGGACTTTGGGAGGCCAAGGAGAGAAGGTTTCTTGAGCCCAGAAGTTCGAGACCAGCCTGGCCCACATGGCAAAAGCTCATCTCTACCAAAACTGCAAAAATTAGCTGGGCATTGTAATCCTGGCTACTCAGGAGGCTGAGGCAAGAGAATTGCTTGAACCTGGGAGGCAGAGGTTGCAGTAAGCTGAGATCGTGCCACTGCACTCCAGCCTGGGTGATAGAGCAAGATTGTCTCAAAAAAAAAAAAAAAAAAAGAAAGAAAGAAAGAAAAGAAAGAGATTTAAAGAATGTTCTGGGTGTGATGGCACATGCCTGTAGACCCAGCTACTCGGTAGGCTCAGGTAGGATCACCTGAGCATGCTGAGGCTGAAGGGAGCTATGATTGTGCCAGTGTGGGTGACAGGGCAAGACTCTGTCTCAAAAAGAAAAATTAAAATAGAAACTTCTTATAAAGTCAGATAATATGTTCATCAGGTACAAACTAAAATCTAGATTTGATGTGGCAATTGAAAAAAACAGGGAAAGAGACCACAGAGTTTAGAAGAATGGTGTTCTCTTGGTACTTCTGCCGCCAACTAGCCATCTGACCTTGAGGGGTGAGTGCGGGCATCATAGTCTTTGAGTATCAACATCTTTGAGTCTCAGCTACCCCTTCTCTAAAATGAAATGGTTAGTCTCAGTTCTATGAGTTTTTGTTTGTTTTTGTTTTTTTTTTTTTGAGACGGAGTCTCGCTCTGTCGCCCAGGCTTGGAGTGCAGTGACCGGATCTCAGCTCACTGCAAGCTCCGCCTCCCGGGTTCTCGCCATTCTCCTGCCTCAGCCTCCCGAGTAGCTGGGACTACAGGCGCCCGCCTAGTTTTTTGTATTTTTTAGTAGAGACGGGGTTTCACCGTGTTAGCCAGAATGGTCTCGATCTCCAGACCTCGTGATCGGCCCGTCTCGGCCTGCCAAAGTGCTGGGATTACAGGCTTGAGCCACCGCGCCCGGCCGAGTTTTTGTTTTTTGGTTTTTGGTTTTTTATTTTTTTTTTTTTTTTTATTTTTTTTTTTTTTTTTGGCTCCCTGTAAACATTCTATTAGACCAGTGATTTTTAAAGTAATAGCAACTACTGTTCGTTGAACACTCCCCATGTATAATGCAAGAACTCTCTCAGTCAATCTTTACCGCAAACCTGTGAGATAGCAGGTCCCATTATAGTTTCCATTTTATGGATGTGGAAACTGAAGCTGAAGAGATGGAGTCATTCTCGCGTGTCACCAGTTGGCTGAAGCGTGAGTGTATTCAAAGGCCATGAGCATCACCATTGTCTCACACCACCTCCCTGGAATCTCTGGAATGCAGAAGGGGCTTAGGTACTAGAGATACCCCTAGTTTCCCTCTGTAGACTTTGAAGGGTCTTCTGACTGTGCCTTCCAGCTAGCAGATTTCTCTAGGGTTCACTCGGTCTGGGGACACT
Source organism: Chlorocebus sabaeus (assembly GCF_047675955.1). Classification (NCBI taxonomy): domain Eukaryota; kingdom Metazoa; phylum Chordata; class Mammalia; order Primates; family Cercopithecidae; genus Chlorocebus; species Chlorocebus sabaeus. The sequence continues at coordinate 48,326,486 of NC_132908.1, read as the reverse complement.
TCACTTAACTTCAGGCCACTTCCACTGGTGCAGAGTTCACCTAACCTGAACCAGGACAACTTTTCTATACATCCAGATTTTGTTTCAAAGGTTCTCATGCAGGCAGGCTTAACAATGACAAGTTAAGTTTCCCAAGAATAGAAGGCAATTTAACACTGTCCTCTCTGGCAGGGCCAGGCAGATTAACCATCAGATATCAGTGCTTTATAAAATCCAAGCATCACAGAGGTATTTTTGTTTGTTTGCTTTTCTCATGTGGCTGGGCTCCTCTCAGATTGCAGAGAGCCGCCTCGCTGGAGCTTGCAGGACCACTGTCATGTTGTTAAAAGCTTCCCTTCCTTATCTCACTTCCTAATCGCCAAAGAGCGATTTGAGAACCTTCAACACTGGTTTTTCCTCTTCAAGGATCTGCTAGTGCTGGACTAATTAATGGAAAGGGCCCGGAGATGAGTTCCCTCAAAAATTATGGAATGTTCTAATCAGACGGGTAAGCAAAAAGCTTGACCTCTAGGTCAGAGGGTCACTCTCAAATAATACGATGGATTCAACTATTACTGTCATTTTATGTTACTCCAAAAGGGTGAGAACAGAGGTTAAAGTAGGCCCTGAGGGGCAAAGCAACTCCCATGTTTCTGCTGTAGAAGTGATCAGTTAAAGAACATTCTTCATGTATCCCCAAAGTCTTCAAAACCTGGCTCTGCTTGTAAGCAGTTCTTACCTTGTCAGTTTCCATTACTGGAAACTGTTTCACCAGTTCTCTCTTCCATGTGCCTTCCTGTCACTGTTGCTGGGCCTTCTTCCCTGTCTCCATCAAACTCACTGCTTCCTCACTCCACCTAGTATTAACCCCCAATTCCCCAAAATTCTTGTTCACTTTTTGGTACTTATTTTAATTATAAAATATTTGAAATATAAGTTTGTAAGTTTGGAAAGTTTCTCCTGTAGAGAAGATGAAGCAGATGAACATTTCACTATTCTTTGCTAATTATGGCTAAAACATCCTTGGGCATTATATATGAAACCAACATACAAAGACTGTAAAAGTTGAAGAGAAGAAGTCAGATAAGCCAGAAACTTTAGGACCCACAGAACAAGGTGGTGGCAAATTCCCTGGGCTATTTCTTTGCCTTGTATACCCCAGACTTGAAGCTGAAGAAGCCAGCACCCTGGAATGGTCAATAGATACAGATGAAAACAACAATAATAACAAGTTGCTGTTTCTAGCCAAAGTGATCGCAGTACACGATGGCTGCAGCAAGGAGGCACAGCTGGGTCTGCACACTCCATAGAGCCAGTGGAAGCCCCACCCCTTCTGAGCTGGGGCAGGAGATCCTAGGGTACTGCTACAGCTGCCCAAACCACAGGTTGCAGACCCCAAACTGCAGCTGTAGCTACCCAAACTGGCTGTGAATACCGAGCTTCTCTGTGCTCTTGCAGGGAACCAGGAGTAGGCAGGATCTGCCCTCCTGGGTTCCCAACCCACGGCTGCAGACCTGGGCCTCCCATTCCACAGAGTATATAGGAGCTGGGAACAAGTGGAAGCCCTGTCCCTTCTGAGTTTGCAGAGCAGAAGCTCCCTGGGTGCTGCTGCAGCAGCCCTCCCAGGCACAGGGCCTGGGCATCTCTGCAGCCTAAGCCCTCGGGGACCAGGAAGGGCCTTCACATCCCTGCAGGCTCAGGGGTGTCTACTCCTGCTGCCTGGCCTCTCTCTTTTCCCTGTGCCAGCTCCAATCTTGGAGCCAGGTTGGCACTGAGCCCCAGGGGCCATGAATGGCAGCAGAAATCAGATAGATTACTGGGTGGAAAACAGTAGTCCAAGGTAAGGCCTCACCTTCAGGCTAGGGAAAGGCTGAAGGCTGGGGGCACGACTGCCAGTCCACAGACTGGAATAGGGAGTTGTAGTGCCTCCTGCTACTTGCCCGTTGTCACCCATGGATCAATATGCATGCACTTCCTCCCTTCTGAGGTCCATATAAGCCTCGGGTTCAGGCAGAGCAGGGCAGAGGGCAGAGGACAGAGAGATGACAGGATGATCAGCTGCAGAGAGGAGCTACCTCTCTGCTTAGAGTTTCAGAGACCTGCAGAGTGGTCCAAATGACCAGCCTGCAAAGAGGATCTACCCTCTCCAGGGTCTCCTCTCTGCTGAGAGCTGAACACTTGACAGGACGACCTGCCTACAGGGAGGAGCTACCAACTACGGGTCTCCTCTGAGCTGTTCTAACACTAAATAAAGCTCCTCTTCATCTTCTTCACCCTTCACTTGTCTATGTACCTCATTCTTCTTGGATGCTGGACAAGAACTTGGGCAAAGGTGCCACCAGTCACAGGGTTTTCTGGGTAGAAAATTGACACTCCAAAGATCCCATAACAAAAAATCAGGAAGTGGGTAGTCAGAAAGAAAAACTTTTAGACAGTGACTACTCTACCCTAACCGAACACCACAGAAAAAATGGTTACCCCATCTCATCCACACCAGCAAGGGCTAAGGGGGGAGCTAAGATATATAGCTGGAATGAAGCACCCCAATACTTTCATAGGACTGGCATCAGAGAATGTCAAGTAGAGCACCAGAACTTTCTTCCTTACTAGGTGGAAAGGAACAATCCTCCTCCCCACACCATCACAATGTCAGTGGGACCCACACAGAAAACCTGGATTTTCAACTCTTTCCAGTAATAATAGATACTTCAACCTCTCTCCTCTGGGATGGTATCAGAGGACCCTAGTGGAGAGTCAGGAATTTCACCACAGAACAGCAGTAACAAGCCCAATTTGCTCCACTCTGGTGTTGGTGAAGACCATGTGGGAAGCAGTAAGGACGCATTCCTACCCTTCCAGATATTGAGGTATCAGTGAAGGTCTAGTGGGAAGCTGGAACTGCCACTCTCACCCAGAAGTAACTAGGATTCATACACATACACATTCAGAGGTTAGTGAAGGCAAGCAGAGAACCTGGACTTCAACCCTCACCTGGCAATAATAAGGTGGCATCCTCCCTTCTCCTGCAGAGCAGTGTCAGGGGAAACTAAGTATAACAGAAGGTCTAAATGAGATCCAAAGTCTTATAACATAATACACAAAATATGTAGGTTTTATTAAAAAATTACTCATCATATCAAAGACAGCAGGGTGGATGATACATTCAATTCAATCTCAAATTGAATGTAAAGGGCAATGAATATATGCCAATGCCAAGATGACAAAAAATTATCTGGCAAATATATTTTAAAGAAAGTGTGATAAAAATGTTTTAACAAACAATTACAAGCATGCTTTAAGCAAATAAAATAGAAAAATATAAGCAAAGAAATAACCTCATCAAAGAAACAGAAGATGTAAAGAAGAACCAATAGGAAATTTTAATACTGAAAAATACAGTAACCAAAATAATAAACTTAATAGATGGGGTCAATAGCAGACTAGAGGGAACAGACGAAAGCATCAGTGAACTTGAATATAGAATAAAATAAATTACCCAACTGAACAGAGAGAAAATAGATTTTTAAAAATAAAAAGACTCTCAGGAAGTTTCAGGACTATAACAAAATATCTAACATTCATGTCATGTAAGTTCCAAGAAAAAAAAAAAAAAAGAAAGCAGAGCTAAGAAAGTACTCAAAGTAACAGCTGAAAAATTCCCAATTTTGGCAAAAGACACAAATTACATATTGAGGTTAAACCTAAAGAAATTCACACCAAGACACATTATAATCAAACTTCTGAAAACTAAAGCTAAAGAAAAAAAATCTTGAAAGCTGTAAGAGAAATATTTTACCTACAGAAGAAAAACAATTTTAGTGAAGCATATTTCCCATCAGAAACAATGAAAGAAGTAGTACATTTTTCAAAAGTTGAAGGAAAAGAATCATCATCCCAGGATTCTATATCCAGTGAAAATATTCTTCAAGAATAAAGGGTAATCAAGGCATTCCCAGACAAAAAAGCTAAGAGAATTTGTCACTGGTAGACCTAACATGAGAAAATAGCTAAAGGAAGTTCTCCAAACAGAAAGGAAGTAATAGAAAAAGAAATATTGGAATATTGAGAGGGAAGAAAGTACACATTAAACAAAAATCTGGGAAAATATAACTGATGCCTCTTCTACTCTTGAGTTATCTATACTATGTTTGACAAATACAAATTATAGCACTGCCTGATGTGATGCTAAATGTATGTAAATATTTACAATAATTATAAATATGGAGAGTAAAGAGATATGAGGGGTATAAGATTTATGCACTTTTACACATCACTTGAGCTGGTAAAATAATAACACTAGTAGACTATAAGTATGTATATTTGTATACATAATGTAATATTTAAAGCAACCACTAAAATGCTATTAAAAATAGACTTGAAAATATTATAGATAAAATGGAATTCTAAATGAAATGCTCAAGTAACCCATAAGAATGCAGGAAAAGTAAAACAGAGGAAAGAAACAGAATAAAGAGAAAACATAAAATAGCAGAATTTTTATTTTTAAAAAGTCTGCACAACAATAATTACACTAGTTGTAAATGGTCTAAATATACCAATTAAGAGACAGAGATTGGAAGTTACATTGTAAAACATGGCCAAACTCTATCTTGTCTATAAAAACTCACTTCATTGATAATGATATAAGCATATTAAAAACAAAACAGTGGGAAAATACATCATGTAAATATTAAAACAAAAGAGAGCAAAGTAGCAATATAATATCATATAAATTAGACTTCAGAGCAAAAAAAATTATCAGAGGTGGAGAAGTACACAATATAATGATAAAAGGGTCAATTCACCAAGAAGATATAGCAATTCTAAATGAGTTACAAAATAACAGAGTTACAAAATACATGAAACATATTTAATAGAACTAAAGGGGGAAATAGCCATAGAAACAGAAAGGGTGAAAGGCTTCATCATCACTCTATCAAAAATTAATGGATAACTATATAGAATGTCAGGAAAGAAAGAACTCAATAGCACTATCCATGTACATTTATAGAATACTCTATTTAACAGTAGCAGAATATACATTACACGTTCTTTTTAAATGTTTATGAAATATATACTAAGATGTGGACTGGGTGTGGTGGCTCTTACCTGTAATCCCAGCACTTTGGGAGGCCAAGGCAGGTGAATCATTTGAGGTCAGGAGTTTGAGACCAGCCTGGCCAACACGGTAAAACCCCATCTCTACTAAAAATACAAAAATTAGCCAGGTGTGGTGGCACATGCCTGTAATCCCAGCTACTCGGGAGGCTGAGGCAGGAGAATTGCTTGAATCTTGGAGGCTGAGGTTGCAGTGAGCTGAGATCATGCCACTGCACTCCAGCCTGAGAGACAGAGCAAGACTCCATCTCAAAAAAAATAAATAAGTATATAAATAAAAAATATATACTAAGGTGGATAATATTCTAGACTACAAAAAAAAAAAAAACCAACAAAATTTTTAAACCTAGAATTTATATGGAGACCATGTTTTCCAACCACAATGGAATGTAACAGGAAATCTATCACAGGAAGATGAAGTTAAAATCTTCAAACACTTGAAGACTAAAAGACACACTTCCCTTTTAAATAATCCATGAATCAAATAGGAATTCTCATGGGAAATTTTTAAAAAGTCAAACTGAATAAGAATGAAAATATGACATCATAATTTGTAGAAAATAGTTAAAGCAGTGGTAAGAGAAAAGTTTACAGCATGAATTAATCTAGATTAGAAAAGAGTGAATTTCTCAAATAACCTAAGTTCCCATTTTAATAACCTAGAGAAAGAACTGCAAAGTATATCCAAAGCTTGATAATGAAAGAAATAATAAAAATAATAGTAGAAATCAATGAGATTAGAAACAGAAAAACAATATTGGAAATCATTACAACTAACAGATGGTTCTTTGAAAAGGTCAATGAAATTGACAATCCTCCAACAAGACCAACACAAATTACCAGTATCAGAAATTAAATAAGGAATATCATACAGACTCTGTAGACCTCAAGAGAATAGTAAAGAAATACTAGAAATGTCTCTATCCACATAAATTTGACAACTTAGATAAAAATGGAGCAATTCCACAAAAGTACAAAGTATTGTATCATCTAATATGAAATAGAAATTTGAATAAAACTATAACTATTAAGAAATTGAGTTGATCATTTTAAAGCTGCCCCTCCCCCAACACTTCTCCTCCAAACACCACCCCCCCAACCCGGCCATCAACATACCTTATTCCAGATGGTTACATTGGAAAATTCTAGGAAACATTTAAGGGAGAACTAACACTATGTCTACCTAATCACTGCCAAAATAAAAATAAAAAATAGAAAAGGAGTAAACACTGCTGTATTCATTTCATGAAGCTAGTGTTACCCTGATATCCCAATTAGACCAAGACAGTACAAAAACAAAAACTACAGAGCAAGATCCCTCATAAATGTAGATGCAAAAATCCTTAAAAGAATATTAGCAAGTAGAATTTAGCAATATATAAAAAGAATTATACTCCACGGTCTTTGGGGATTATTCCAAGGAAGAAAGCCTGGCTAGCTCAATTTTTTAAAATCATCAGTGTAATCCACCACATTAACAAGTGAAAGAAGTAAATTTATATGATTATATCAGTCAATGTGTAAAAAATATTTGACTAAATTCAACATTCCTTTCTGATTTTAAAAATCACTTATAAAATTAGAAATAGAGGAAATTTTATCAATTGATAATGTGTGCAAAAAAAAAATCTATACCTAATATTATATTTAAGTGTGAATGACTAAATACTTTCCTTTCTGATTGGGAAAAAGTCAAAGATGTTCACTCTCCCCACTCTTATTTAACATAGTGCTGGTGGTTCTAGCTAATATAATAAGGTGGGAAAAGAAATAATAAGTAAATTTGGCAAAGTTGCAGGATACAAGATCCACTTACAAAACTCAGTTATATTTCTGTATGCTAATGATAAAAAGATAAACACCAAAACTAAACATACAATACCATTTATAATTGCTTGAGAATAATTTAAATGATTAATTATAAATCTGACAAAATAGGTACAGGATTTTAATACTGAAAGCTATAAAACACAGATGAAAAAATCAAAGAAGATCTAAACAAATGGCAAGACATATCAAGTATATGGGTTGAAAGACTCAACATAAAAATGTCAATACTCCCCAAATGGATGAACAGATTTAACCTAATTTCTATCAAAATGTCAATAACACTTTGTGTAAGTATAAACTAGATTATCTTACAATTTATATGTAAGTGCAAATAAACTAGAATACCTTTTCAATAAACACTGCTAGACCAGTGGACACCCATAAACAAACAAACAAACAACAACAACAACAAAAAGAAAAAACAAAAGAATCTTGATCTAAGGCTCATAATTTATAGAAAAGAATAAATAAATCATAGAGAGTGATGTCAGCAAAAATGGTGACCTAAGAGCCACCAAAAGTTTGTCCCTTTATAGAAGAGCAATGAAAAAGCTAAGAAAAAAAAGTGGTCAGAATCAACTTTTTCAGAACTCTGGAAATTAACCAAAGGTTTGCAACAACCCAAGAGATGTTTAGGCAAGAAAAATTGCTGAATCTTCATAAAAACAGTGAACTTTGTGGCATTTTCACTTATATTAGTTCCATTAACCACTCTCCAGTTCTTTGTTAGCCTAGAAAAATAAAGGCATTGAATCCCAGCATCAGAGGAAATAGAACTACCATATTCCCTCAAAATTTATAGTTTCATCTGTTTAAAGGCTTCCTAAAATACCCAAGTGGAAAGGCTGGTCTTTTGGTGGGGCTCACTCAAATTTGCCCAATGCTAAACACCTCTTTTGGGGGCATTTGTCAAATGTCTTAACATCACAGCTGCCTGAAATGATGGATAACAGTTGGGGCAAACAATAAACTACCAAAAAGCTTAACATGAAAATCTGAAAAATGAAATACTTTTAGGGTCATTGACATATTTCTGAGAAGCTAGAAGTCTACATATATGACCAGGGCTGTGTACAGCTGTGCACATGCTTATGAAAGACCAGTGTAGGTTCTAATCTCTCACCTTTGACCTCAAGTCTCTGACCAAGCAGGAAGTGAAGGCTAAGGCAGAGTTGTAATCACCTGGCTGAGTGTAAAAGGCATTCCCCACCATCTACACAGAGCCACTCAAAAAAGACTGGGAGACTCATTCGCTCCAGGTCTTTGAGGAAATTTTTGTACAATCATTAGCTGACCATGAAGCTAATTGAATAGAGATTTCAATGACCACACATAACCAAGATACAGACTTTACAGAATTAGTTCAGAAACATATAAACAAAAAACAGTAACAACTACAACAGGAAGCAATAACAAATCTTGGGAAATAGGGATGGCCTGATTTCCTGAGTCACACATTATATAATTGGAAATGTGTTCTTTTCAACAAAAAAATTATAGAACCTGTAAGTAAACAAGAAATTATGACCCTTACATAGAAAGATTTAAAAATGCAATCCATAGAAACCATCCCTGGGAAAGCTCAGAGGCTGGACTTATAAGAAGAAGACTTTAAATCAGTGATTTTAAATATGTTTGGAAGGCTAAAAGAAGTCATGTCTAAAAAGCTAAAGGAAATTAAGTAAATAATATTTTACCAAATAAAGACTACCAATAAGGAGACTGAAATGATAAGGAATCAAATAGAAATTTGGGGATTGAATAGTAATTTTGTAAACCAAAGTAAAACTAACATAAAAAATTCGCTGGAAAGTCTCAATAGCAGACTTCAGCCTGCAAAGTAATAGGTAAACTTGAAAGTAGGTAAATTGAGATTATCTAGGCTAAGAAACAGAAAGAAGAATAAATAAAAATAAAGGGTCCAGCAGAGACTTACAGGACTTGATAGTTGTACACTATCAAGTGTACAAACATGCATAATGGAAGTCTCAATGGGAAAACAGAGAGAGGGGTAAAAAGAATATCTGAAGAAATAATGCCTAAAAACTTCCCTCATTTTATGAAAAACATTAGTTTACTCATTGAAAAAGCTCAGTGAACTCCAAGTAGCATATATTCAAAGAAATCCACACATAGACTCATTATTTCAAACTGCAAAATTCAAAGTCAAAGACAGAATCTTGGAAACAGGCAAGAAACCATTTATTATGTATAAAAGACCCTCAATAAGATTAACAGTTGGTTTCTTAGCAGAAACCATGGAGGCCAGAAAATACTGAGATGACATTTTTGAAAGAAAAAAACTGTTTACCAGGTTTTTTCTATCTGGTCAAACTTCATAGAGAAAGGAGAAATTAAGAAATTCCCAGATAAACAAAAACTGACAGAGTTTGTCACCAGCAGACCTGTCTCACAAGAAATATTAAAAGCAGCCCTTCTGGCTGAAATAAAAGGACACCAGACAGTAACTTGAATCCACAATAAATGGAACACCAGAAAAGCAACTATACAGATGAAGATAAAGTATGAATGTATTTTCTGTTTTCAACCTGATTCAAAAGACAACTTCATAATGCAATAAATCTAAAGAAGGGCACATAATATATAAAGATTTAATTTATGAAAATAACAGCAAAATAGGAGAAGAGGAATGAAGCTATATATGAGCAAAGTTTTAATATTCTATTTCAATTCAGTTGGTATTAAAACAAATCCAACTTTTTTAATAAATTAAGATATTAATGGTAATCCTCAGGACAATTGCTAAGAAAATAACTCAAAAATATGTAGTAAAGAAAACAAGAAACTTTAAATGGTATGCTAGAAAATATTTATTTAACACAAATGAAGACAACAGTGGAGGAACCGACGAACAGAAAAGAAAGACATAGAAAACACATAACAAAATGGCACCTAAAAATCCTATCATATCAGTAATTACATTTTAATTGATTAAAGTTTTTAATTAAAAGTCAGATAATAAATGATGCTGGAAAAACTAGATAGCCACATGCAGAAAAATAAAGCTAGACATCTGTCTTTCACCGTACACAAAAACCAACTCAAAATGGATTAAAGTTTTAAATGTAAGACCCCAAATGGTAAAACTACTAGAAGGAAACATTGGAAATGTGCTTCATGACATTGGTATGGGCAAATAATTTTTGGATAAGACAGCAAAGCATGATGGCTCACGCCTATAATCCCAGCACTTTGGGAGATTGAGATGGGAAGATCACTTGAACCCAGGAGTTCACGTCCAGCCTGGGTATACTGAGACTCTCTGTCCACAAAATTTTAAAAATTAGCTAGGCATGGTGACATGTGCCTGTAGTCCTATCCCAGCTAAAGTAGAGGTGGGGGGAGGGGGCGATGTGCGAGGATTGCTTGAGCCCAGGAGGTCAAAGCTGCAGTGAGCCATGTTTGCACCACTGTGCTCCATGCCTGGGCAACAAAGCAAGATGCTGTCTCAAAAAATCAAAAATCAAAATAAAAAACAAAATAAATAAAAATATTTTTGGATAAGGCTTTAAAAGCACAGGCAGGCCAGGTGCAGTGACTCATATCTGTAATCCCAGCACTTTGGGAGGCCAAGGCAACCAAATCACCTGAGGTCAGGAGTTCAAGACCAGCCTGACCAACATGGAGAAAGCCCGTCTCTACTAAAAATACAAAATTAGCCAGGCGTGCTAGCGCATGCCTGTAATCCCAGCTACTCAGGAGGCTGAGGCAGGAGAATCACTTGAAACCAGGAGGCGGAGGTTGCAGTGAGCCGAGATCGTGTCATTGTACTCCAGCCTGGGCAACAAGAGTGAAACTCTGCCTCAAAAAAAAGCACAGGCAATAAAGATAAAAATAGGCAAACAGGATTCTATCAAGCTAAAAATCTTCTGCACAATAAAAGAAACAATCAATAAATGAAGAGACAACCTACAGAATAGGCTAAAACTATGCACCTGACATGTATTCTAATATCCAGAATATATAAGGAGCTCAAATAACTCAATAGCAAAACAACCAAATAATTCAATTTAAAAATGGCCAAAAGGCCTCAGTAGATATTTCTCAAAAGAAGGATAGGTACATGAAAAAATGCTCAACAACACTAATCATCAGGGAAATACAAATCAAAACTACAATGAGATATCACCTCTCCCCATTTAGAATGGCCACTATCCAAAAGACAAAGAATAACAAATGCTGTCATGGATGTGAAGAAAAGGGAATACTTACACACTGCTGGTGGGAATGTAAATTGGTATAGCTGCTATGGAAGATGGTATGAAGTTTCCACAAAAAATTAAAAGTAGAAATATACAATCCTGCAATCCTACTATTGAATATTTATCTAAAGGAAATGAAATTAGTATGTCAAAGTATGCATTCTTATATTTATTGCAGTATTATTTATAATAGCCAAGATATGGAATCAACCTACGTGTCCATCAATTGATGAATAAATAAAGAAAATGTATATATACACAATGGACTACTATTCAGCCATTAAAAGAAGGAAATCCTGTCACTCGTGGCAACATAGATAAACCTGGAGGACATTATGTAAAGTAAAATAAGCCAGACACAGAAAGACAAATACTGAGTGATCTCACTCATATGTGGAATCTAAAGAAATTGATCTCACTGCAGTGGAGAGTAGAAGAGTGGTTACCAGATGCTGGGGAGAGTAACAGGAAGGAGAATATGGAGAGATTGTTCAATGTGTACAAAGTTACAGTTAGAGAAGAGGATAAGTTCTGATGTTCTATCACACAACAGGGCAACTATGGTTGACAATTTTGTATTATACATTCCAAAATAGCTAGAGGAGAACATTTTGAATGTTCTCACTACAGAGAATGATAAAATATATGAGGTGGTGTGCTAAATACCCTGATTTAATTATTACACAATGTATACGTGTATGAAGACATTGCACTGTATCTCATAAATATGTACAATTATTATGTCAATTAAAATAAAGAAAATTTTAAAGGCAGAAACTGGTAGAATGAATATTTTAAAATTAATGAAACATATATGTACCTAACAACAAAGCCTCAAAATACATAAAATCTGACAGGTTTGAAAGGACACACACAATTCAACTGTAATAGTTGGACACTTCAATCCCTCACTTTCAATAATGAATAGAACAACTAGACAGATCATCAAGGAAATAGAAAATTTGAACAACACTATTAACCATCTGGAACTAACAGACATCTAGAGAGGACTGCAACCAACAACAGCAGAATACACATTCTTCTCAAATGCATATAAAATATTTTCCAGGCTAGACCATAAGTTAGGATGACCATAAATCAAGTGTCAATATGTTTAAAAGGGTTAAGGTCAAAGTATGTGTTACAGCTCCAATGAAATGAAAGTAGAAATTAATAATAGAAGGAAATTTGGGAAGTTAAACAACATATTCCTAAATAACCAAGAGGTTAAAGAAGAAATCACAAGGGTAATTAGAAAATGCTGTCAGATGAACAAGATGAAAACACAACATATGGAAACTTATAGAATGTAGTGAAAGTAGTTCCTAGAAGAAAACTTCTAGTTGTAAACTCACTCAAATCAACAACCTAATCTTCCACCTTAAGACACTAGAAAAAGAAGAATAAACTAAATCCAAAGCCAGGACATGAAAATAATAAACATTAGAGTAAAACTAAATAAAACAGAATAGAAAAAAATAGAGAAAATTCACAAAACCAAGTTGGTTGTCTAAAAAGATCAACAAAATTGAAAAGCTTTTAGCTAGAGTGCCCAATTAAAAAAAAACCCTCTAATTACTAAAATTCAGGAATAAAAGAGGAGACAGTACTATGGACTTTACATAAGTAAAAAGGAATATAAGAGAATGCTATGAAAAATTGTATGCCAACAAATTAGAGAGCCTAGATGAAATGAACATATTCCTAGAAAGCCACAAATTTTCAAAATTGACTCAAGAGGAAATAGAAACTTTCAGTAGGCTTCCAACAAGTAAAGAGATTCAGTTAGTTATTTTAAAGATGTTATACAAAGAAAGCCCAGGACCATATGGCTTCACTGGCAAATTCTGCCAAATGTTTAAAGAAGAATTATCACTAATTCCTCAAAAACTCTTTCTAAAACATAAAAGAAAAGGGGACACTTTCTAACCCATTCTATGATGCCAGCATTACCTGGATGCCAAATCCAGATAAACACATCAGAATAAAAGAAAACTATACAATTCCCTTTTAAATGTAGGTAAAAATCCGTAACAAAATACCACCAAATCAAATCCAGCAGCACATAAAAAGGATTATACATTATAACCAAGTAAGATTTATTCCAGGAATGCAAAATTGATTAACACATGAAGATATATATATATATATACCATATTACATGTATATACCAATATATATATCACTACAATATATCATATTAATAGAATAAACAGGGGACCACATAATTATCTCAATTGATGTAGAAAATGCACTTGACAATATCTAACACCCTTTCAGAATGAAAACACTTGGAAAACTAAGAATAAAAAGGAACTTTCTCAACCTGATAAAGGCCATCTATGAAAAACCCACAATTATACATGTTGGTAAAATCCTTCCCCCTAAAATCAGCACCAGTACAGGGAATCTACTCTCACTTCTATTCAACATCATACTGGAAGTTTTAGTCAGGGCAATTAGGCAAGAAAAAAGAAACAAAAGACATCTAGATTGGAATGGAAGAAGTAAAACTCTCTCTTTGCAAAACTCTCTCTCTCCTAATTTGGTATATAGAGAACCATAAAGAATTCACCAAAAATCTATTAGAGCTAATATATGAGTTCCACAAGTTTGCAAGAAACAAGGTTAATATATAAAGTTAATTGTATTTCTACACACTAGAAATGAATAATCTGAAAATGAAAGTAAGAAAACAATTCCAGGCCAGTCATGGTGGTTCACACCTGTAATCTCAGCACTTTGGGAGGCTGAGGTGGAAGGACTGCTTGAGACCAGGAGTTTGAGACTAGCCTAGACAACATAGTCAGACCCCATCTCAACAAAAAATAGAAAACTTTGCCAGATATGATGGTGCATGCCTGTAGTCTGAGCTATTCCAGAGGCTGAGGTGGGAGGATCTTGTGAGCCCAGGAGTTTGAGGCTGCAGTGAGCTATGATCATGGCAGTGCACTCCAGCCCATGTGACAGAGCAAGATCTTGTCAAAAAAAGAAGGGAAGGGAAGAGGAGGGGAGGGGAGGTAAGGGGAGGGGAAGAGATGGAAGAGGAAGTCAGGGGAAGGGAAGGGGGAGAGGAAGGGAGGGAGAAGGGGAAGGGAAGCAAAGGGCAAGGAAGGGAAGGGAAGCCAAGGGCAGAGAATAGAGGGAAGCGAAGGGAAAAAAGCAATTTCATTTATAATACATAAAAAATAATACAATATTTAGGAATCAACTTAACTATAGAGGTGTAAGGCTCATATGTCTCATACACTAATAACTACAGTATATTACTGAAAGAAATATAAAACCTAAATAAATGGAAAGACATTTATGTTTATGTATTGGAAGACTTAAAATTATTAAGAGGCCAATATTTTACAAATTGATATACAGATTCAATGTATTCTCTGTCAAAATTCCAACTTCTTTTTTTCCAGAAATGGATAAGCTCATTTTAATATTCATATGGAATTTTTTAAAAACCTGAAAAGTAAAACAGGCCAGGCCTGGTGGCTCACGCCTGTAACTGCAGCACTTCGGGAGGCCAAGGCAGGAGGATTGCTTGCATCCAGGAGTTTAAGACCAGCCTGGGCAACATAGCAAGACCCTGTCTCTACAAAAAATTTTTTAAAAATAACCAGGTATGGTGGCATGTGCTTGTAGTCCCAGCTACTGAGGAGGCTGAGGTGGGAGTATCACTTGAGCCTGAGGTTGAGGGTACAGTGAGCTGTCATCATCTCACTGCACTCAGTCTGGGTGATAGAGTGAGACCCTGTCTCAAAAACGAATAAATTGATTTAAAAGTACAATAAAGTTGGAAGACTCACCATTTACAGTTTCAAAACCTACTCCTAGTTTACAGTAATAAAGACAGTGTGGTAATGGCATAAGGATAGACCTATTGATCAATTTGATAGACTCGAGAACAAGAAATGGGCCCATACATCTATGGTCAATTGATTTTTGACAAAGATACCAAAACCATTCAATGGACAAAGATTATTCTTTTCAACAAATGGCAATAAGACAATTAAGTAGCTGCATGGGAAAAAAAAAAAAAAATTTGGACCACTACCTCACATCATATATAGAAAATAAATCGGCCGGACGTGGTGGCTCAACCCTGTAATCCCAGCACTATGGGAGGCCAAGGTAGGTGGATCACAAGGTCAGGAGTTCAAGACCAACCTGGACAACATAGTGAAACCCCGTCTCTACTAAAAATACAAAAAAATTAGCTGGGCGTGGTGGTAGGCACCTGTAATCCCAGCTACTTGGAGGCTGAGGCAGGAGAATCGCTTGAACCCAGGGGGCAGAGGTTGCAGCAAGCAGAGATCGCGCCACTGCACTCCAACCTAGGTGACAGTGCGAGAGTCTGTCTCAAAAAAAAGAAAAAGAAGAAAAAAAAGAAAAAAGAAAATAAAAGGAATCAAAGATCTACATTTAAGATCTAAAATAATAAAGATGAAAACATAGGTTTAAATCTTTGCAACCTTAAATTAGTCAACAGTTTCTTAGATACAACACCAAAAGCACAAGCAACCAAATAAAAAAATAGACATGTTAGATTTCAACAAAATTTAAAACTTTTGTGCATCAAAGGACACAATCAAGAAAGTGAAAAGATAGTACACAAAATGTCAGAAAATATCTGCCAATCGTATCTCTGATAAGGGTCTAGTATCCAGAATTTATGAAGACCTTTTACAACTCAACAATAAAAAGAAATAAAATAAATTTTAAAATGAACAAAGGATATGAATAAACACTTCTTCAATGGTAATTTACAAATAGCCAAAAAGTATGAAAAGTTGCTCGATATCATTTGTCCTTAGGAAATGCTAACCAAAACCACAACAAGACACCACAGTGCATTCCCAAACACAGTCACTCATAAAATAAACAAAACAACAAGAAGATAACAAGCGTTGGCAGGAATATGGAAAAAATAAAGCCCTGATACCCTGAGAATATAAAATGTGCTGTCACTGTGAAAAACAGTTTGTTGGTTCCTCAAAAGAATAAACAATTACCATATGATCCAGCAATTCAACTCTTGATCTATACCCAAGGGGATTGGAAACATATGCTCATACAAAAATGTATACATGATGTTCATAGAATATCATAGAACATTATTTATGAAAAACAAAAAGTGGAGCCCACCCAAATGCCCATCAACTGATGAATGGATACATAAATATGGTATAGACATACAATGGAATATTATTCAGCCATAAAAATGAAGCATCGATATATGCTATAGTTTACAAACATTGAAAACACACTAAGTGAAAGAAGTAAGACTCAAAATGTCACATATCATGTCATATAATTCTATTTATTTGAATATCAAGTAATAGAAAATCCATAGACACAGAAAGTGAATTACTGGTTACCAGGAGTTGTGGGGAGGAGAGTGGGAGTGACTGCTAACAGGTGTGGAGTTTCATTTTGGGGTGAAAAAAATGTTCCGGACCTAGATAGCAGTGACGATGGCACAATCTTGTGAATACACTAAAAACCACTGGATTGTGTACTTAAAAATGGTAAATTTTATGGTTTGTGAATTATATTTCAATTAAAATTAATAAATGTACAAAAACAATGAATCACAAACTTAAATGTAGATGTAAAACTATGAAACTTTTTTTGAGACAGAGTTTTGCTCTTTTTGCCCAGGCTGGAGTGCAATGGTGTAGTCTCAGCTCACTGCAACTTCCGCCTCCCAGGTTCAAGTGATTCAGGCACATGCCACCATGCCCTGATAATTTTTGTATTATTAGTAGAGACAGGGTCTCGCTATGTTGGCCAGGCTGGTATCGAACTCCTGACCTCATGTGATCTGCCCGCTTCGGCCTTCCAAAGTGCTGGGATTATAGGTGTAAGCCATCGTGACTGGCTGACACTTAGAAAACAAACAAAAAAAAGGCTATAACCTTTGGGATCTAGGGATGTTCAACATCATCAGCCATTAGAAAAATTACAATGAGATATCACTACACATCTGTCAGAATGCTACAATTAAAAGGATGACAACACCAAATGCTAGTGAGGATACAGAGAAACTAGGCCATTCATACATTGCTGGTGGGGATGTGAAATGGCACAGCCAATCTGAAAACAGTTAATTTCCTTAAGAACAAAACATGCAATCACCATAGGGTCTAGCAATTGCATTCCTGTGCATTCATCTGAGATTAACACTACTGTTTACACACACCTGTACGCAAATGTTTATAGCAGCTTTGTTTATAACATCCCCAAACTGAAAGCAACCTGATTATCCTTCAACGGGTGAATGGTGAAACTAAATGTGGTATATCCATACTATGCAGCTCTACTCAACAATCAGAATGCACTATTTATAGATGCAACCAGCTGCATATGTTTCTAGGGCGATATGTTGGGTGAATGAAGCCAATTTCAAAAGAGAATATGGGATATCTCTGTATTATTTCTTATAACTGAGTGTGGCTCTAGAATTATTTCAAAATAAAAACATTCAACTTTAAACCTAGTTTGGAAAATAACATAACAGACTCTTGTATATTCACCACTGAAATTTTATAATCACTACTAGTTTTTTTTCGCTTCAGATATCTCTTTTTTAAAGTAAAACAATGGCTCAAGCCTGTAATCCCAGCACTTTGGGAGGCCGAGACGGGCGGATCACGAGGTCAGGAGATCGAGATCATCCTGGCTAACATGGTGAAACGCTGTCTCTACTAAAAATACAAAAAACTAGCCGGGCGAGGTGGCGGGCGCCTGTAGTCCCAGCTACTCAGGGAGGCTGAGGCAGGAGAATGGCGTGAACCTGGGAGGCGGAGCTTGCAGTGAGCTGAGATCCGGCCACTGCACTCCAGCCTGGGCGACAGAGCGAGACTCCGTCTCAAAAAAATAAATAAATAAATAAAGTAAAACAACATAGATATACTTAAAGCAGCACCCTTTCCTGATTTAGCGCATTTCTCTCCAGAACTGAGCACAGATTAAATTTCTCTGTGAATATTCTGATACTTCTCTTTCATCAGTATTGTCATAGCAACAAATAATATTGCTTTATGTACTTTTTAAAAGATGGCATAGATGTTTTCATAAGGTACCATGCAATACATATCATTTTACAACTTGCTTTTTTTCTCAACACTAAGTTCTGATATTTAACAATGTGGTTGCATGAAGACCTAGGATTTTTATTTTTACTTTGATTATTCTATTATAATAACAATAGTAAATCACATGTGATACTATGTACCAGAGACTGTTCTAAATGCTTTACACATTAACCTTTTGTTCTTCATTAAGATACATTCATCCTACGCTATTATTGTTCCCATTTTACAGATGAGGAAAGTAAAGCACAGAGCAGTCCTGTGCTTTGTCCTGGGTTGTACTGTTAGCAAATGGTGGGACCTGGATTTGAACCTGAAGGGTCTGCCCCAGCGATTGTATCTTTATAGTATAAATACCACTGCTGTATATCTAGTGCACTATCCATGGGCACGTAGATTGTTCATTTTTTTGCTCTCCCCAACTATGAACATCCTCTTTCTTGTCTCCTTGTGCTGTACACCTAATGAATCTCTTTAACATGTGCACCAGCAAATGGAACTGTTGGGTTGTAGTACATACTTAACTTCGATGGCTGTTTCCAGATTGCTGTCTAATGTGAAGCGAATTCCATCAGCAATGTTTAAGAGTTCCCATTTCTCCATATATTTCCCAGCACTTGACACTGGCAGACTTCACTAACTTTGCTATTTTCAAAAATGTGCATTCCCTTTATTACTAAGGATGCTGAATATCTTTTCATGAGTTCATAGGTCTTTTGAATTTTCTCTTCTGTGAATTGCCAGTATGTCTTTCATGATTTGTTCATCTATTGAGTTCTTTCTTTTATCTTAGGATTTTATATATCATCTTTTGGTGATATTTATTGAAAATATATTATCCTGGTCTTCGGCTTATCTTTTAACTTTGCTTGTGCTGTTTTATGTCATATTAAAAATTTTAATTACATGTTGGCAAATCAATCTGTATGTATATGTATTTTATCTGCATGTGTGTGTGCATATGCACATATACATATAATATATACAGAATAAATATACTTTTCAGGATAAGGTTTCAAAATTTGAAATCTGGACTTTTCTATAGCTTTTTTCATCATGGATTATTTATGGATTGTCAAATATCCTAACATCATTTATTTTTTGAGCCCATCATCCACCCCACAGATTGGAATGCTACTCCAGTTATAAACCAGGTTTCTTCTTAGTGTGTGTCATTTTCCCATTCTTGCCAATGTTGTGACATTGGTTTATGATAAACTACAAAGTACTCATTTTTTTCTTCTCTACTTATTAAGAAAGATATTCTAAAAGCAAAATAGAATCATACTTCTCAGGCTGTATCATGACATGCAGACATGCATTTTTCCTTAAAGACATGTCTGGAATTTCTTTCCATGTGGTTGAGGACATCATTTTTAATGTCTGCAGGGTATTCCTTTAATTTACAAATATCATAATTTACTTAACAATCTCCTAATAATGAGACTTTAGGTTATTTCTAAAATTACAATTAATATCATATGTAAGTACATATATATTTATCCATATTTATCAGTTTTTCATAATTTATTTAGAGCAAATTATGAAAAGTGGAACTTTGAAAGTCCATGAATAAGTAAAATTTCAATTTTGTTACATAATGTCAAACAAAGCATTCTCTGAAATGATGGAGCCAATTTAGACTTGTCCTTTCACAGTACACGGAAGTTTCCAACAACAGGAACTGACAAGATCACTTCCATATTTTAGAAAGCTTATCCTCATAGTGGTGCAAAGGAATATGCAATACAAAAGCAGCAAATAAATAAACAGCGTTTTGGAAGACTTGAGCAACAGATAAAAAAAAAAAAAATGGTTTTGTGAATATCATGAGTGCCACGTAGCACGCTGAGTGGCTGGGTGGCTGGGTCCCTGGGATTCTCTCCATCCAGTCTGAAGGGCTTCAGTTAAACAGTTCAATGTGGTAACTGTGAAAAGAACATGCAATAGCGGCTAGAAGTTTTGGAGGCATCTTGGGCTGACTTCGTTAGAGAGAAGTATACGATCCCTTCATACATCACACACAAAAATCAAATGCATAGCTACTTTAATGGTGCCATCTGATGCAATGAACTTTTTTAAAAAAGTAATTGGCTGGCTGCTATCAAGTTTTTGTTGTTTTGTTTGTTTGCTTGTGTTGAGACGGCATCTTGCTCTGTCTCCCAGGCCAGAGTGCAGTGGCGTAATCTGGGCTTACGGCAATCTCTGCCTGCTGGGTTCTAATGATTCCCCCGCCTCAGCCTGGCAAGTAGCTGGGATTATAGGTGCACACCACCACACCCGGCTAATTTTTTGTATTTTTAGTAGAGGTGGGGTTTCACCACATTGGCCAGGCTGGTCTCGAACTCCTGACCTTAAGTGATCGCATGCCTCGGCCTCCCAAAGTGTTGGGATTACAGGCATGAGCCTCTGCATCCGGCCTATCAAGAAGTCTTGAGACAAGAACTCTGACTGTGTGCATTTAAAAGAAGAGTTTTGTTCACACGCAGTTCAGAGCTTTGGTAAACTTGAGTACAGATGCTTGGGGGAGCCCCAGCAGTGGCTAGAAGGTTTCCTGAAACACACTTTCCTTCTGTCCCCTCTCGCCTCATTCCAAATGGTGCCAAAGCTGGGAAGAGACCCAGTTTCCTAACATCGCTACACCAGGAAAGAACGGACAATCCACAAACATGCTGTCTTCCAAACTCCATTTCCAGAACTCAAAACCCAGATTCTTTCTCTGGATAATATTAAAAAGAGGGAAAGCATTTTGCATGAAAACATGTTGTAACTGTATTTGTAACACTCAATAAATAAATTACAGGTTTTATATCATTCAGAGAGAGCTGCCAGTGATTTATTCAGTTATTAACTTCACACGCTTGGAAGAATGAATCAAACGCCGGCCCGTATTGAAGGTTTGGGGATTATGCAGCCAGAATATGCCACTGAAAAGTTTGGGCAGCTCTACAAGGCATTTTAGGAGAAGCAAGGAGAGTTTGGGAGAAGCCAGGGAGGGCAGATGATTCTGTCCTGTCCATTTACAGAAGCTTATAAATTCCATAAAAAGGAAATGAATTATGCATTATTGGGTTTACATAAGGTCATCCAGTGAACTTTGACCCTTCTCTTTTCTCATTTGGCTCAATTATTAGATGAAATGACAGATTTGATCTCTTTTCAAATTGTATTAGAAAGGGTCTCTTTATTTCGCCCTCTAGCAGCAATCAGCTGACAGGACTGGGCAAGTGCATTAATTATGATTGATTTAGAGTGTCTATAGGGTGATTATTTCTAGAATTCTACTCCTGAGCCAAAACCTTTTGACCTATTTCAGGCCACACAGCACATTAATCCATAAGAAGATTTAAGGGGAGACTTCAGGACAGCAGTTTCCCTCCTGTATTTGCAATCAAAACATTTAAGACACCCAGAGCAACTCAGAGGGATTGAATTACTGGAACACTCCATGGCAAAGACATGTAACAACCTGACAACTCGGTTTTAAAACATCTTATGCGTGATAACCACAAATGGCTCTGAATTAGCCCCCAAAAGAGGCAAAGATTCCTAAGTCTCTCTACTCTGAGCTAATAGGATAGCATAGGAAAACAAATCTTTATTATGAGTTTTTGAATTTGTCACCATTGGAGTTTCAGAATAACATGTCTGTTGGGATATTCAATCTCCCGTTCTTCTTTCCAGTGGATTAAAAATGACAGTACTAATTAAAGAAGTAAAAGAGACCACTGTCAGAAGCAATGTATAGGCTTGAATTATAATAAGGCTCAGATGAGAAGGAGAAAGAAAAGTTGGAGAAGTATCCTCATTAGGAGTTTCTTTCTAAGTCTCGAAAAACATCCTGAAGATGAATTCTCTTTAAAAAGAGGGTGTTTAAGGGGCTGGGCACAGTGGCTCACGCCAATAATCCCAGCACTTTGGGAGGCTGAGGCGGGTGGATCAAGAGGTCAGGAGTTCGAGACCATCCTGGCCAAGATGGTGAAACCCTGTCTCTACTAAAAATACAAAAATTAGCTGGGCGCAGTGATGGGCACCTGTAATCCCAGCTATTTGGGAGGCTGAGGCAGGTGAATCGCTTGAACCTGGGAGGCAGAGGTTGCAGTGGGCTGAGATCATGCCACTGCACTGTGCACTCTAGCCTGGGTGACAGAGCAAGACTGTCTCAAAACAAACAAACAAACAAACAAACAAACAAACAAGAGAGTGTTTAACCAAAATTACCACCTCTGAGTTATTAGATCCCAATAGAGATTAAAGGGAAGAATCATCTAGAATTGATGCCAGCAGATCAATTAACTCAGTCCTACTACTACTACCTGCCATCCAATGCCCCCACGTGGCAAAGAAGGAGTTTAGGTCAGGCCTGAGTAAGTTCTATCTGCAGCACTTACAAGCTGTGTGACCCAGGCCAAGTGACTTGACCTCCTTGATCTCTGTTCTTTTTTTTATTCTATGAGGTAGAAAAAATACCTATCTCACTGTAAATCTGTAGTGAGGATTAGAGACCATGTGTGTTTAGAGGAACAAAACTGTTTTGTTGCTATTATTTATAATCCTCCATTGTCATATTTATAGAGAAAGGTCCTGAGAACTGAAGAATTTTTTACTTGCTGAGCACAAGCAAAATTTCCATCCTCACACTTGAAGATAGTATTAAGTGGCAGACAGAGATAGAAATTGGATTGAAAGAGATAGAAGCTGTGCTGCTCAACATAAGAAAAGAGGACAGAAAAGCCCAGGGAAGGCACGTGGAAGTCTGGGGTTGGAGAGGCTGACATAAAGAAGGCTCAGGGGAGAGAGACCTGGTCAGTAGTGGGCAGAGGAGTGATACTAGGAGGAGAATATACATCTGGGGAAGATTCCTAAGAAAAAGACTGGGTCCGCTATGACGTCAGCCCCTTTTTCTGTCTCCATTCCAAGATCGTCAGTAAAATCTACAATGCTACAATGCTTTGGTGGGAGTGAATCCTTCCAGATGAAGAAGAAGTTCTTCAGGTTTGGCCAGGGACAAGGCCGAGGCCATGGCAGATGACAGCTGGCACGTGAGTTCTGTGTATCAGGATCTGGCATTCTTAACAAATGATGCTACCATGATTGTTGTAGTTCTATAGCTTTTATGCTTCTCAAAAGAATTCTGAGGTGGACAGATCACCTGAGGTCAGGAGTTTGAGACTAGCCTAGCCAGGCTAGAGGCGGAGGTTGCAGTGAGCCAAGACTGCACCATTGCACTCCAGGCCTGGGCAACAGAGCGAGACTCCATCTCAAAAAAGAAAAAAAAATTCCAGAGAAGTTATCTCTTTTGAGAAAACAAGATGATAAAGACAATGTCAACAGATACTCATGGGTCACAGATGGTTTCATGTTACTTGGCCTCACAGACTCCACTTGGAAATGTGGGATGACAATTTTTTTTTGATTACACTCCCTTTTCCCTTTCAGATCTAAACTCCATGGTTCTGTGTCTCTGTAATTAGTTTTCATATTTTTAGAGGAAGCACTCAGCTTTTTAGCTGTAAACCCAATGGCTTCAGGGACCAGGCAGGCCAACATAAATGAATGAAGCAGACCAAATGTCAAACAAAAGGGAACAGTGGAGATTGTAGCAAACTAGAGGATATACAAGTTTCTTAAAAGTGTTCAAATCTAATTCTTTGAAAAGCATTGTGCCGATCAAATTCTACTTTCCAGGACCAAGGTTTGACCTATGACCCAAGAGGCCCAGAACGGAATGTTTAGACCTTACTTGGTTCTTTTAATCTCATGATTCAGCCGATCTCTGCCTCCATACCACTGACTCATATAGACAAAGTTAGCAGATGCGTTTGCTTCTTGAGAAATCAGTTACATTAAATTGAGTGACTGTGGGCCAGCAAAGCTGTCATTATCCTGAGGCCTGGTCATCAGTTATAAAGCTAATAAGTACAAGCAGCATGTTGGTGGCAGTTCCCAGGCTAACTCATATAGTTCTGGGATGATTACATAAGCAGGAATGCATGTGGCTTAATGACAGTTAAAAAAATAACATAAACAACCCACAGCCGAGGACTTTTCTGGGTAGCTGGAGACTGGGATTTAGGGTACGAAGACATACATTTCAACATTTGCAGAATGAAGCTCTCACCTCCAGCAGGCTGGTAGAGGCTTAATTCTAGTAGTTCTCTTTTTCTTTTTTTCTTTTGAAACGGAGTCTCACTCTGTTGCCCAAGATGGAGTGCAGTGGTGTGATCTCTGCTCACTGCAACCTCCATCTCCCAGGTTCAAGTGATTCTCCTGCCTCAGCTTCCCAAGCAGCTGGGATTATAGGTGCACACCACCACGCCCAGCTAATTTTTGTATTTCGGGTAGAGATGGGGTTTCACCATGCTGGCCAGGCTCGTCTCCAGCTCCTGACCTCAAATGATCCGGCTGTCTTGGCCTCCCAAAGTGCTGGAATTATAGGCGTGAGCCACCGTGCCTGGCCTATTCTGGTGGTTCTCTAAACCAAAAAGTGACTGACCAGCCTTGCAAGATGGTGGATAACCCCAATTCGTGGCTCACTTATTATTATTATTTGGGTGGGAGACCAAATGAAAGAGTGCCAAATAAATATGAAGCAGCAGAAGCCTGTACTAATAGGGTCTTGGAGGTAGAAGGGTTCTAAAACCACCTCCTTCCTAGGATAGAGCAAGAGCCACCATTATGAAGCTAAAGAAACTCTTTCTTGAGCAGCTGTCATCAGCAGAGCTATTTGCGAGGCATGTTGGGGAGGCAGAGGTGAAGAGAAGAGGTTGCCAACCTGAGGAGGGCTATATTGCAGGGGAGAGGAGATTGGGAGGAAAAGTCATGCAAAGTGACTGTGGCTCAGGGGAAACCCAAAGTCAGAGAGGAGACTTCCCAGATTGACCAGAATGCAGTCAGAAGGAGACTCTGCAAGAAATCTAGGCAATAGGCTCTAGAAAAGGGGCTAAAGTGACAAAGGGAGCAGAGACCCTGAGCTCTTATTTAGGCTGAGCTAAATGAGCAGCTAATGTTTTCTGAGCTCCCCGAAGATGCCAGGTAGTGTTTGAAGTGTTTTACAGGTATTAACTCAGAGGCCTGTACCGCTATTTTCCTTCCCCATTTTAAAAGTGAAAAAAACAGACACCCGGAGCTTAAGTCCCTTGCCCAAGGTCACGGGGTTAAGAAGTAGCAGAGCCAGGATACAAACTCTGCACTTTGGCCTCAGAGCCTGTGCTCTTAACCACTCTCCCAGGCTGCCAGTCATAGGGAGTCAGTCCTGGAATTGCTCAGCGGGGCAGTTTGCAAGATGGTTCTATGTATCTGTGTATCAGTTTGCAGGATGGCTTGAAAGGAGACAGCCAAAGGGAAGAGACAGAGAATCAGCTCAAAAGCAGGACCAGGTCCAGAGCTCAGGAGCAGGCATGCTTCGGTTGTGGGGGAAGGGGGCCATCCCAGGGAGATGAAAGGGAGCCAACATCCCAGAAAATAAGGATGCCATTCTCCAAAGGTGAAACCAGCTTCCACTAACCAGGTGTCACTTCCAGTTCCTGGGAAGGAGCTCTGCTGTGACAATAAGTCTGTGTCCTGAGTGTAATGGTAAATAAGCTTTAACAGGGATGGAAACTTTAGGAGGACTTAAAAGGCCAGCAGCTCTGAGAGAGGTCATACGGGGACACAATTTGCCTAAATGAGATAAATTTATACTGAGAGCAAGCTTTAGTGTCAGCTGGGGTGTCGAGAAGAAAAAAACTCAGGAACCATGGGTAAGGAGCATCGTAGTGAGGCAAAGGAGATGGCCCAGCTAGGGACTTTGGAGAAGAAAATCTTATTCTGTTTTACAATTTTGCCCAGAGCTTGTGCCACATCTTGGAAACAGATGAGGATGCTGAGAGAGGAAGACCCTTTGTGCCGGCAGCACTCAGAAAGGAGAGAAAGCTGCCCAGGGAGTAAAACGAAGGCAGGGAAGATATTAGCAGCCAGGTGTGGGGCGTGGGGCAGCTCGGGTCACGTTTTCTGCGGCCTCATCCGATGGCAGATACACTGTGTCTCAGCTACTTAAAAAAAATTTTTCTTTAGTTATGTAAAGTTTGAACTTTATTTTCCTTTGCAATTTTTTTTTCTTTTTAAAAATATTATTGGTTGGGTGCAGTGACTCACGACTTTAATCCCAGCACTTTGGGAGGCAGAGGCAAGCAGATTGCTTAAGGTCAGGAGTTCGAGACCAGCCTAGCCAAGATGGTGAAACCCCGTCTCTAACAAAAATACAAAAATTAGTTGGGCATGGTGACACGCCTGTAATCCCAGCTGCTCGGGAGGCTGAGACAGGAGAATCACCTGAACCTGGGAGGCGGAGGTTGCAGTGAGCTGAGATCACACCACTGCACTCCAGGCTGGGCGACAGAGTGAGACTCCTTCTCAAAAAAAAAAAGAAAATTATTTCTAATTTCAATAGTTTTGGGGGATACAAGTGGGTTTTTGTTACATGGATACGTTTTTTAGTAGTGATTTCTGAGATTTTGGTGAGCCCACCACCCGAGCAGTACATACTGTACCCAATGTGTAGTCTTTTATCCCTCACCCTGCTCCCAAGCTTCCCCGTGTCCCCAAAATTTATTATATCACTCATGCCTTTGTGTCCCCATAGCTTAACTCTCACTTAGAAGTGAGAACATAGGATATTTAGTTTTTCATTCCTGAGTTACTTCACTTAGAATAATGATGTCCAGCTCCATCCAAGTTTCAGTGACTTTTCTTTCTTTTTTCTTTTTTTTTTTTTTTTTTTTTTTGAGACGGAGTCTCGTTCTGTCACCCAGGCTGGAGTGCAATGGCTCGATCTCGGCTTACTGCAACCTCCACCTCCCAGGTTCAAGCGATTCTCCTGTCTCAGCCTCCCGAGTAGCTGGGACTACAGGTGCCCACCACCATGCCCGGCTAATTTTTGTACTTTTAGCAAAGATGGGGTTTCACCATGTTGACCAGGCTGATCTCGAACTCCTGACCTCAGGTGATCCACCCGCCTCAGCCTCCCAAAGTGCTGGGATTACAGGCGTGATCCACTGTGCCCAGCCTCAGTGACTTATTTTTAACTCAGGTTTTGACAAGTATCTATGACTTCCCTTTGACTTACTGTTCCATCTGAGGTTCTGGGGACTAGCAGGCAAAGAAACCCAGGAAGGTGCTTTTTTTTCTTTGACGTCATGAGGATGAGAGCAAAGCAACAAATAGATCTTGAATCACGGGGAGAAGATGGTGAGGATGCAGGAGATACAGGAGAAGGCATGCTTAGAGATAAACAGCTACAAGTCTTTCTATGCACACGGGGAAAAAGGTAGAGGGTATTTGAAGGAGAGCGAGGAGGGGGCCAGGAGGGGAGGTCAGTCGTTAGTGCACCACACTTACAAGTGTCAGTAGTGTCTTCTCTTTGCCGTGACTGAGTGTGATAAGTGTGAAATTGGCAAGGGACCATTCCAATGGTTGTAACTCCCTCAAAGCTATGTCCCACCCATGGACACTGCCATATCATAGATGTGTAAAGAGTGCAAGAAACCCAGATCTCAGATCCGCAGCCCCTACTCGCACCTACAATCAGTTACTTCAATGAGTACCTCGTGCAGAACTCCTTAGGAAATGAAGCCAAAGAATCCTGGCCATTGCCTTTTCCATGACATCCTGGAGAAGCGAAGAGCAGAGATGCCCCACACTCCAGTTCTCCAACTGTGGAAAGATCTTGGCCTACAGATCATGTGACCAGCCTCCTAGTGTCAGAGGAGAGTGCTGGAGGCTGCTACCCTGAGCTCCAGGTGACTGGGGCTACTCAGGAAGATGCAAGTCTGGTGTTGCCGGATTTTTATGTGTGCCACCAGTTTTTTTGTGTTTGTGTGTGGTTTTTTTTTTTTTTTTTTTTTTTTTTTTGCTGTTATTGTTTTGTTTTGTTTTTTTTTAGAAAACACGTGGTGAGCCAAACAAGACATTTCTGTAGGCCTTATCGGGCCCCCAAGTCACCTTTGAGTGCAGACTCTAAGTAATTATATCAGTCAGGCTACAATTACCCCGCAGTAACAAACAACCTTCAAAACTCATTGGTCTAACTTGGAAAAGGTTATTGTTTCTTCAGGCTGCATGTCCAGCATAGCTCTAGAGGTAGACCCTGCTGGGAAGTTCTGTGCATGGTGAAAACACATGGACCCAGGATAGAGAAGTCCATATATCAACAGAACCATGTCTGCTGAGGATTACAGAATGTGGCAAATTGCGCATTGTCTCTTTAAAACTGCCGCTTGACACGTATCATGTTCGCAGACATACCACTGGCCTGCGCGAAACGCGTGTCCACACTCCATTTCAAGGGGAATGATAAGGTGCTTGAAAAGAGAATTGAAATATGGAAAACTGAAACATAAATTAATGACATCATTGTAACTTTTAAAATTGATCCTAAATAAAATGATCCTTTGTAGCATTTTCAATGTAGCAGCTAAGAGGTAGCATCATAGATGGTGCTTTGCAGAGGGTGAAGATAACTGCAAATTCATGTCTCCATTTTTCCTTCCATTTCAATCCCATCTCTTTAGCAGTTAAGCTGAGATGGTAAAGACAAGGAACATGGGCTACATTTAGGGGCAAGGGGACACTGGAAGCACCCTGGGTGTCCATCCTGTCTGCTGGGCTCTCTCTGAGGAACCTGGCTCATCCACTGTCCCCAAAGCCCCACCTGCCTGTAGGAAGAAGCCCTGGCCTCAGGCCCTAGTAGGGAGCTCGCTTTCCTGGGTTCTTCTCTGAATTATTTCTTCACAAGCGTGTGCGTGCCCAAGCTGCCTGTGAGCCCAAAGAATCGTCCCCTGTGACTCCCCTCCTTCAACAGGCTCCAATTAGACACCACTTAACGGCACCTCCAGTTTGACTGTCTGTCCAAGATTCCACAATGCATGGGAATTCTCCCAGAGATTATTCCTGTTTTTCTCATCCTGAAAAAAAAGGAGGGGGGAATAATACATGATTGAAAACTAGCCACCAAATGTTAAAAAAATAAATAAATAAATTTGCAGTTGTGTTGCTTTGAAAACTTATTGCACAGCTGGGGGCATTTAAAGAACTTAATTAACAAGCTTTGGCCGCAACGTGCCACCTCTTTGGGAGGGGAAAAAAATCACAGTTAAGATTTGTCCAATTAAATTATAGAAGAGTTGGTGGATTCAAAGGAAGCGAGAGAGAGGTTAGGAGAATGCACTTCCAATTTAAAAAGAAGATTTCTAGTATGATGGGAGACCGATAGTCTGATTAATTCAGTGCTAAGCTTTTCTGCAGTTTCCACAAACTCATAGGTACTTAAGAATTTTTAACCTAAATGTAATTATAGGTTTTGATCATCAGGCATTGGTAAAATAAAGCCCCCTCTTTCCTATAAAAACTGAGGATAAAATATTTTGTTGTGAGGGAGCTCACTCAAACCCCACTTTTTCTCACTTCCATAGAGGACTACACCTTAGCCCAGAATCAAGACTCTATTAGAACTTTAATGGGCCATAGCCGTTTTGTTGTCCTGGGCCCTATTCTCCGTAAAAAATATATGAAAAATTATATTTTATAAGTGCATTGGCATAAAAGTGACTATAATGCAGGCTAGATTTATTTTTATTATAGTTATTTTATTTTGACTTTTAAAAGAAATTAAGCCAGGTGCAGTGGCTCACACCTGTAATCCCAACACTTTGGGAAGCTGAGGCGGGCGGATCGCCTGAGGTCAGGAGTTCGAGACCAGCCTGGCCAACGTGGTGAAATCCCGTCTCTACTAAAAATACAAAAATTAGCCGGGCATGGTGGTGGGCACCTGTAATCCCAGCTACTCAGGAGGCTGAGGCAGGAGAATTGCTTGAAGCCGGGAGACAGAGGTTGCAGTGAGCCGAGATCGCGCCATTGCACTCCAGCCTAGGGTACAAGAGCCATACTTCCTCTCAAAAAATAATAATAATAAAAATAAAAGAAATTAAAACTGTAACATTCTAGTGGGCCCCTTGAAGTATGGTAGTCCCTGAGACATCCTGCCTCCTGTGCCCAGTGGATAAGTTGGCCCTGCCTGGAATGTCCCTTTATGAGCCAAAAGAAGGCCATGAGGCCAGTGAAGGATGGGTTCAAAATAACAGTAACGACGACACAGCAAGGCGTTTCATTTCGGCTTGCGTGAAGCCCTGGTCTTCACAGCAGACTAACCTCCAGGTCCCGCAGCCCATGCCCACCCCCACACCAAAAAAAAAAAAAATTGTTATTCTGACATCATTGGCCTGAAAGAATACCCAGTACAGTACACACTCTTTTGGAATGACGAGTTTTCTGCCTTTTCCTAAGGGGGATACTCAACCACAGACAAAAATGCATAAGGGCAGCAGAGAAAATTCATTTGTACAAGCTGGCCCCCCTACTGTGGAATTTTCAATTATATATATCTAATTATGGCTGTCAGTTGATGGATTCAGAAAAGACATTTTGGTCCCCCCCCTCCTTTTTTTTGTCTTTTCGTCATCTCTTCTGTTAGAATGATTATAGCACACTTACACAACTAATTGCCTTACTGCTGATTAGTGATACAATTATGCAGACCCGGCTCCTTGTGTGAACAACCATCTGCAGAGAAAAAAAAAGTGACACTATTCAAAAACTATCCATAATTTAACCAATGTTATTCCAATGCACTGAGCCCAGACAATCGTCTAGCTTTCATATTTCATACCCACCCTGGCAAGAGGAGGTTGGGTTTTGTGTGCCCAATTCACCTCTTTAGACACACTGTGAATCAGAAAGAAAGAGGAGAGAAGAAAGTACTTCAAATGTCAACCCATAGTGGGGAATTGAAGCGTGGTTAACGTCCATTCCTCCTTTGGGTAATTTTTCTTCAAATTTTATACCACTTGGCAATTTTTTGTTTCCTTTCAAACTGCTGAGAAAGTGCAGATGTTTCAACTCCCCAAAGTGGGGCTTGGGTTTGCTGGGTTTTTTTTTTTTTTTTTTTTTTTTGTGGGCTGCTCTCCCCAATCCCTTTCTCTCCTTTCTCCCCCATAATGTTTTCAAAAAGAAAAAAAAAAAAGAAAGAGGAAAGAAAGAAAGGGTTTTAATAGAATCGAAGGACGCGGCTGACATATGACATTTCAATAAAGTGTGTCTTTTGTTCTCTAAGGCAACGTATACAAGACACCAAACTCTGAGACCTTAGGGGCCACAGGGAGAGAACAGGTGGACGGGGCAGGATGCTGTTTGCCCCGGGGAGAAAACAAAGAAAGCGATTTGGTCTTTCCCCATGAGCAAGGCAAGAGCAGCCCTGTCTGTGAGGAAAAGAAAGAGCCCATTAGAAGAGCAGGAAGGTTCAAAACTGTAAAGCAAAGTGCCAAATTCTCCCTTAGTTTTAAAATAAGATTGGAGGTTGTCAAGGCACAGAAAGAAGGATCCTGAGGTCTTAGAAAGGCAAGGTTCTCTTTGATTTTGATATTAATGTAGAATGACTTTGTAGAACACAGAAAGATTCTGGGCCTTACAGAGAAACATTTGAAAAGAAATCCTAAGGGCTGGGTGTGGTGGCTCATGCCTGTAATCCCAGCTCTATGGGAGGCCAAGGGGGTGGATCACGAGGTCAGAAGTTCAAGACCAGCCTGGCCAACAGGCGAAGCCCCATCTCTACTACGAAAAATAGAAACGTTAGTCAGGCATGGTGGTCGGCCCCTGTAATCCCAGCTACTCAGCAGACTGAGGCAGGAGAATCACTTGAACCCGGGAGGCGGAGGTGAGCTGAGATCGTGCCACTGCAAGCCAGCCTGGGCGACAGAGCGAGACTCCATCAAAAAAAAAAAAAAAAAAAAAAAAAAAGAAGAAGAAGAAGAAGAAGAAGAAGAAGCAGAATTCCTAGAGAATCAAGATTTCTGATGTCCATGATGCATCTATATCACCAGCAAAAGATGAGGGGAGATGGGGGCTGGGCCTGAAAACTTCATTTGGAGATGCCTCATCTCATGTCCCAGACAGAGGCCTTCTCTCAAAGCACCATTTCTGCAATATGGGCACTGCAGAACCTTTGAAGTCACCGATTCTTCCAGACCTTAGACATCATTCTGTCCTTGCTAAGACACCTGAGCCTGTGATTCGGTCTCTCTGCTTTTGCTTTTCTTTCATTCTCCTCTACTTAGCATTTTGTAACACGTTTTTAAGCTTAATTTTCTGTGCCATTGTGTTGTTTCTTAAGGGCAGAAATTTTGATTTCCCAGTCCCTCTGAACTTCTTTCAAACAGTGATAACTGAAGCTCCTCAGGATGATCCCAGTATGTTCTCTGAAACATAAAAGATAAAGATATGTTGAGCCAGTTTTGTTTTGTTGGGTATTTTCTGATAGCAAAACTAATAATAGTAGTGACTCTTTCCTGAGAGCTTACAGTATGCCTCGTTCTGTTTTTTGTTTTTTTGGTTTTTTTTTTGCTTTATATTAATTACTTCATTTTGATCTTCACAAAATCCTTCAAAGTAGGTATTATAATTATCCCACCGTATGGAGGAGAATCCCTCAGATTAATGGAGTTGAAAAACTAGGCCTGGACACACAGCTAATTGCTGCTACCTGTGAACAACAATTTGAACTGAAGCTTAGAGCTCTCCAAAGTCTAAGCTCTGACCCACCAAGCATCTCAACACCTCCTCCATGCCTTAAACAGTGTTAGTCTGTGCAGAGAGGACTTGACAACTCTGCTAATCAGAATATTTCTTGAACAACTAATGGAAGGGAAGAGGAAAGAAAGGAGGACGGAAGAAGGAAGGCAGGGAGGGACAGAGGGAAGGAGGAAGAAGCAGGTCACTGCTGCCTTGTGGAAGACGCACTGGATTTAGCATAGCTGCCCTGGTGTCCTGGTCACTGCTCTCCCCCTGTGGCTAAATGGCTCAGGACAGGTTGCCAGACCTCTCTATATGTCTTCACCATTAAAACAGAGGTTTAAGAAAGAATAAATTTCTTCTTCCTAAAGAACCTCTCCCAGTCCCTTTGGCCAATCCTGGCATCTCATTTTTCAGTGCTTGCATAGACCTCTCCTCTGGGGTCACCTGGCACAACAACACATTACTAACTGCCTTCAATTCTTTGGTCATACTGTGGGCATTGGACTTGCCAACCTGGTTGAGGTGTGAGATCTTAGAGAACAAGAATCTTCTTTCCTCCTCCTTTATCTTCTTTTCTCCTCTACTTCCTTCCCCTGCTCCTCCTTCTTCTTCTCTGTTTTTCTTACAAGGGTTAAGCAAGTGTCTATTTTGAGCTTAGCACAAAGTCTGTTCCCACTTTCTCCAAGTGTCCCACCTAAGTTCTGAAGCTCAATAAATAAGCCCAATTGGAAGTGGATACATGATTAGTTAATTGTTCAGTGGCAAAGTTCTTACAGTTGATTTTCTCTGCAATCACTCCAGAAAAATATAAGTAAAAACCTTAGTTGGTGGGAAAGATGGTATTTTTGAAAACAAGAAACATATTCAAAGGAATGTTTTTTGGGTTCGTTCTTTCTTTTTTTTTTTTTTTTTTTTGCACTTAGCATCTGACAAAGAGAGAAAGAGTCATTAATGACATAGTGTGCATATGAGATTGTAATGAGATGATTCTCACCTGAGTGATTTCTGAGGCATTCATCCCATTGAATCCACCAGGGATCCAAACTCCACCAAGATTTTAGACTTTGTCTGGTAAACAGGGTTTAATGACTAAGAAAACATGTAGAGTCCTCAATGATATAAATCAAGCATCAGGACCCCAAACCAGTGATCTCCTACCACAGCAAGCTTTAGTCTTATTTGTAAAACTGTCGGATCCTCAAGCCTCCTCCCTGAGAAGAATCAGGAAGAGGATCCTAAGCCCAAACCCTGATTTGTCTATTTCCTTGCCTGAGAAAAGATTTGTCCGAGGCATTTCTGACGCTCAGATGGCAAATCTGGCCGCTCCATAGGACAAGTGGGTTTCTGAATGAGACTTTCATATTTTTATGATTGGAGGTGGGGAAAGGCAAATGTTTGGAAGTGAAAGGTACCTTGGGACAGTTTAAGTCAACTTTTTATCCAGTGTGGAGCTGCCAGCCATCTTGGTTTTTTTGTTGTTGTTTTGGTTTTTTTGTTTTTTGTTTTTTTTTGCTTTGTTTATCTCCTTTGTCATCCCTGGCTCAAACTAAAGAGTTTGGGAGCTTATTTCTGCACCCTTCATGCCCTCCTTTTCCTGATGTGACAATCAGTGTATCTCAGTTGGCAAAGATGACCCAGCCCCTTGGTCTATCCATTAAACCAGGCAACAATCTCCAACCATCCATTTAACTATCCATCCATCCACCCACTCATCTATCTACCCATGCAACATCAAATGGACTACTATATTCCAGGCATTAAAGTAGGTGCAAAAATCAAAAGAAGAAATAGATGCTATTTCCATTTTGAAGGAGTTTGTTGTCTGGTGGGAATAAAGACCATCTATCAATAAGCATGATAATAGCAAGTAGTCAATGATATAATAGGTACATTCATAGTGCTAACATAATATAAAGAATATTTACTGAACACTTACTATGCTCCCAACCCCATGCTAAGCTCTTTACATAATTTCTCTCATTTAAGCCTCATGATGATCCTATGAGACAGGTGCTATAATTTTCTCATTTTCCACATAAAGGGACTTGTTCCACATCACATACCTATGAGGAGGTGGAGCTCTTGAAGTTCAACACTCTATCTCCAGACCTTATGCTCTTAAACAGCAAGCTACCTACGGCTAGCTGGAATCTCTGATGAAGACATGACTCCAAGGAAATTTACAGAGTTCTCTCAGAGAGGGTGACATTTATGCTGGGGCTTAAAGGAGATCATCAGAGAGAGGAGGAAAAGAACATTTCAGGCAGTTGCAAGACTGGGTACCAAAGCCCATGCGTTTAGAGAGGAGCAAGCACTTCTTCAGTATGACTGGAAGATAGAATGCATATGTGTAGATGGAAAATAAGACAATAACAATCATAATCATTACATCATATAGGATGCCTCCTCTACTACCTGCCACGGCTGTCCATACACAGCCCCTGCAATCCTTACAACCCCCATGAGGTTTTATCATCATCTGCATTGGAAAAACTCAAGCTCAGAGACTTTCTGCACCGCCCAGATAAATAATTAGCTCAAGGTCACACAGTTAAATGAGCTGAATAAGCCTATAAAGCAAGAATGGTCTGATTCCCCCAGTTTGTGCACCTAGAGGGGTTAAGAGTTGGACGGTGAAGTTAGACCACCTGGGATAAAATTCCAGCTCTGTCACTTCCTAGTTTTGTGGCCTTAGGCCACTTACTAAACCTCACTGTGCCTCAGTTTTCTCACCTGGATGGAAATAATAATCATCTTATTTGTCTTATCTGAGTGTTATTTCAAGGACTCAAGGAGTTAATGCATGTGAATCACAAAACTTAATGCCTCATACCTCATTTAATAAAGATTTACTATGATTGTGATTGTTATTTGGGGGTCCATTTATCAGGGGCATCTAAGTGCTGTTTAAAGCAAGAAAAATAAATGAATACAAGTGAAATGATAGAGAAGTTGATAGTCACTAGCAGCTGGTCGAAGCCCCAGCTCAGGAGGGAAAAAGGGACAGTTTTAACCAAAGGCCCTGTCAGCTCAGAGAAGTTACAAGTTTTTCTGACAAGTTTTAAACAACTCTGAAGCCTTCCCTTAAATGTCCCTTGAAAGCAAAGTGCTCTGGGGCATTTTGACCTTGACCCAGGGATGATGTGATGTGCCTCTGTGCCAGGCTTCAGCCTCAGGCAGGGGAACACTGACTTATGAGGAAGTCCATGCTGCCTGGATTTTGGCTTACTGGTCAACAAAGCCTCAAGGCTTCCCATTCTTATGCGAAGCTGATTCAGTTTCACCCAAGTTCCCCCAGCTCTGAATGTAGGCCCAGTACTCTCAAGGGACCACGAGCTTTCTCTATCAAGTGCACTGGGAAGAAAGACAGTGTGAGGCTATTTGTCTTTCCTCCATGAGAGAATGTCTATTAAAATGCAACACATTATTATCCTAATCAGCACACCCTGCCGGTCAAATCATGTCCCAAAGTTTTGTACAAGGGCAGCCAGACGTAACTTGATTAGTTCATAAAGAGAGTACTTGTCTCTTGCAACAAGTGAGATAAAGCATTATGTTTGCTTAGCAACATCTCATTTTGGGGGCTGAGACTGCCATAATCACCAGACTGGGAAGACAGGCCGTTCTAGGAATTTATCTGGGAGCTGCAGAAGGTCCCTGTGGAGGAGTAGGGAAGTGATCTAGGGAAGGAAAGGTGACCAGCAGACAGTTTCTTATAGAACCAGCAACTGGTTCTATAAGAACTGGAGCTCAATCCTATGGGGAAACTCCAAAGAATGATATAAAGCCCAGGCCTCAGAATGAGCCACCTTCGTAGTGAGGGAGCTGGGGTGTTTATAGATCAACTTCAGCCACTGTTTAAGACCTGCTTCAGGGGGCTGTTAATACCCCAGGACTTTGGGCCTACTCTTCCTAGGCAAAATGGCTTTCTGAGATATCAGAGAAAGCCCTGAGGCATGGAGAAGTGGAGAAGGACAGGTGGAAGGCAGCTGGAGCGTGATGGAAGGGTAAGATCCTGGAGATCTTCCTCTTCACCTTCCAACAAATATGTTCTGCACCAGCTCACTTATCCAGAGGAGAGCTGGTGAACAGCCTCTAATATCCATGAAAATGTATTTATTTATTTATTTATTTATTTATTAGAGTTAAGATCTCTCTATATTGCCCAGGCTGAAGTGCAATGGCTATTCACAGACACAGTCATAGTACACTACAGCCTTAAATTCCCAGCCTCAAGCCATCCTTCCACCTCAGCCTCTCAAGTAGCTGGGACAACAGATGTGTGCCACTATGCCAGGCTATCTATTTTTTTTTTTTCTGATCGAGACAGGGTCTCACCGTGCTCCCCAAGCTGGTCTCAAACTTCTGGCCTCAAGTAATCTTCCCACCTCAGCCTCCCGAGAAGTTGAGATTACAGGTTCCCACCGTGTGTCCGGCCTTTGAATCTTATTATTAACAGTAATTATTTATTCATATCAGAGCTTTGTTCAGAGCCTTTTTACTCATAGGTATAATATTAAAGTATATTGATGCAATATTAGTAAACTTTATTGAGGTCACAAGAACAAATGAAAGGAACTATGACACACAAATTCTACTTGAAAGTTATCCTACATAAATACATATACATGTTTCCAAAGATATATGAACAAGGATATTAAACGTTGCTTTGTTTGTAACAAACAAAAAATGGAAACTGCCTAAGTGCCCATCAGTAGGGGAATGGTTCACTAAAGGTTTTGAGATCCTGAAGTTATTATAAAGAATGACAGAAATCAATACATATACTATCATGGAAAAAATTCAATATGTAAGCGAAAAAAATCTTGCCACAGAATATGTGATTATGATTTCCATGTATGTTATAGTCAAGCATATATAATATATAATATAAAAATGTATTATATATAATAACATGTATGCTTGTATAGTTCATGAAGGAAACATATCAAAATGTAATAGGGATTATTTCTGGGCAGAGAATAGAAAATAGTTTCAGAAGGACTTTCTCTTCTTAATCAATGTATTGCTCAAATCATTCACTACAAATGAGAATTCATATATTATTTGTGTAATTAAAAAGGATGAGTGACAGCTGACATCTTTCCACTAATCCTGAAGACTGTTTAAAAAACCAATCAAAGCAGAAAGAACAACTAAGAATTCATAGATGTCTAGGTCATTTAGCGTAGTGAATAAACGTATCTTCATGTACGTGAGGATATCATTACAATACAGCACTAAGCCACGGTGGTACTTACGTACCTCCTAGCTCAAGACATATTGAAATATTGTCAAAATTTCTGTTTGAAAGGCAGCAAATTATGTGATATGATTTGGAAAAAGCATCCACTAAAAGTAATCGAAGTACAGTAATAAAGAACTTGATACTGAATAGACACGGTTCCCTTGCGTATAAAATTCACTTGTACAGTACCTGCCCAACACTGCCAGTGAGTGAGGGGTACAGAGTGAACCGTCACACTGGCCACATTGGGGGTTCTTCTGATGTTTGCAGGCTCCACTCAACAGACAGGATTGCATCCAATAATCTGCTGGTAAATGTTTAACAACTGGCTCTGGAGATAGTGGGGGGTGAGTGCTGACTTGTAGAGTTTCTGATTTCCATGATGTAAATACTCCCTCTACGGCCACTTTCAAGTTACCAGTTGAGACACTGCTAGTTGGGAAAAGATTCTCAGTTACAGAAGCACACCATTCTATAGCATTTCCTCTACGTAGGTCCAATAGATACAAAAACTTCAAGAACATATACAGTATAACCAGTAAAAAGTAGTAAAGTAATCAAGAAGGGATAAGTTTTGAGTATTATTGCCTTTGTTTTTCACATCATTCATATAATGGCAAGTTTATATAATTTAAATTTTAATAACTGTTGTGTTTGAAAATCAGTTTGCAAATTTCCTGTAATTTTGACCCATCAGCTCTCTCAAGCTCGTACAGGCCGGCTCTAGCATACCACTGACTGTAGGAGCGTACAGATTTGTATCTGGAACATTTCCACGGAGAATACTTCAAGGAAGGGGCCAAGTAGATGCTAATCAGAATTATAGAAAACACCGTGTTTGGCTCTAGAAATATAAACAGACAGATTGTGTTTTCGCAGCAGTCTGACACAAGTTTTGGTGGAGAGCAATGCTCCCTAATTCCCCCAAGCAACTTGCCTGAGCAGGAAAGATAGTGAGGAATATAATTTTCCTTCTAGTGGGAAAAGGATTTGGCTTCAGAGGCCCGATGTTGGAAGGAAATGCACACTATGGCGAATACTAAAATGTCCTGCTCAGAATGTTTTGGGGGCTGAGATATTATCTCATCATCAAGCAGAAAGTAATTGCTGTTCTTTTGAATGCATCGGAATATTTCTTTCCCTTGATCAGTTTTTCCAGAATGAGGAGATTTTACTAAGATCATCTTCCTAGTAAAAACTATGTTGCTTGATTTTTCTACTTCATGATACCTGTATTAGATGAGCATTTTTTTTACATGGGCATATTACAATATTACTGGGTATATACAAATGGAGAAGTTTATAAATCAACCAAATCTAATAATATTATGTTTCATCACTTGTAAAAGGAAGGGAAGGAGTTGTTAAACTACCAAACTACCAAGGATCATTTTAGCCCTAAAAGCAGATGAATTTTTGTTCCACATTTTTATGCAGTTAAAATATAATCCATTGCAAGTGAGAAGAGAAAGCAGGAAGGGAAAGGAGTGAGACCCCGGCACCTGGGGCATTCTCAGTGTCTGATAAATACCAGATTTACTGCTAAAATGAGATTGATAAATACTAACTAAATCACAGCCACGCTCAGGGCGCCACTCATTTATTTTCCCACCCCCACAAAAGGCACACAAAACATAGAACTCAAGTCAGGCATGACCAAACCTGAAGAATTTGACTCTTCCATCCTGCTGCTAGCCGAATTCCTCGTGATTTGGGCAGACTGTGGGGGAGGCCTGGGGGGCTGGGGTGGGGGTGGGAAGTGATGCTTAATCTGGCCAGTCTTTGGGAAGGAAGGAGCCGTAAGGCCCGGCCAGCTCAGTTCAGTCTTTCATGAATAAACACTCTAATTGGGGACATCACAGATAATGGGTCTGACTTCTTTCACTGGAGGGCCGGATCATGATTTGCTAATTGGATATTCCTGGGGTGGTGGAGGCGCCCTCACTGGCCCTGAGTGATTACTAGTTAATGGGGTTTTAGAATTTTTTATTCCAGACTGATAAGAGAAGCCACGTTGAGGAAAAGAAGCCCGACGCCCAACCTGGAATGGCATCAGGAAAGCAGCCCAGCATTGGGGAAAGCACGCGGTGGCACCAGGTTCCAGGATCTCCCTGGCTCAGCATTGGCTTTTCAAGCGGGGTGCCCACCACAGTCAGTAGCCCAGTACCAAACCCTCTTTCCCTCCGGGGGTGTTTGACTTGGGAGATAACATGCCCTTCCCACCAGACCTCCTTCACCGCTGGCCTCTGAGCTCATACCCTTGCCCAAGAGCAAGTACCAGGTAACCCAGGCTCAAGGGCCAGCCAAACAGCAGGGGTGGCTCCTCATGGAAAGGAGGGAGCTGCTTTGGAGCCCTGGGACCTGAGTTGGAGCATAGGGGAGGGCAACTTTGTTCAAAGATGAGGAGGAGGTGATCGGGGGAGGGTGCTCCCAGTCTGTCCCTTTACAGGGGTGGCACCCAAAGGTGAAGCCACAGAGGAAGTAGGAGCTGCAACAGCAGAAGGTGAGGTGGTGTCTCAGAGGCAGCACTCCGGCCCAACCTTTTATGTGGGTTCAGGACCATATTCAGAGGTCTTCACCTGTCCTAACAAACTTCCTGGGGACAGAGGGAGGAGGAATTGGGGAAAAGACAGGAGATAGAAAAACAAAACAAAACAAAAGGCTGGGGTGGGGGTGGGAAGTGATTCTTAACCTGGCGAGTCTTTTTTTTTTTCAACCTCTGCCTCTCGGTTTCAAGTGATTCTCCTGCCTCAGCCTCCTGACAAGAAGCCTTTTCATACCAAAATTCAAATCAGTTATTTGCCCCTTAAAAGGTTCTTGTAAATCAAAGGCTAGTTGCTCTGGCCAGAACCGAGAGCATACTGTGTCCCATAGAACACCCAATTTCTCTTTCTGAAAGAAAGCATGACTTCTTTATTGATGGATGTATGGATAATTCAAGGTCTGTAGGCCTATGCTGTGGTTAGGCACGTTTATGAGCAGTAGCCCTGCTCAGTTAATCTCTGGTCATCAGTCTTTCTTCTAGGAGACTGGACTCTTCCTGGACCTCAACTAACTGTGATTTCACTCATTTGTAAAAGACAGGGTGTCTTGAGTATATTGCTCTTGTCAATGAAGAAGGGCAACCCTAGCCCCTCAGAAACTGCAGAAGACATGCTGGTGAAGCTTTCCCTGCCATTAATTCCCAACGGGCGATTCAACAGAGAGTTGACATCGTGAAGCTAATTTGCATCTCAAAATGTCTACGAGTTATTGAGCTCTTTCAATGTGCTAGACACTGTACTGTACATTTTACCTATAGCAACTCATTTGATCTTCCCGAAAGCCTGAGGAGATAAGTATTATCATTATCTCTATCTTATAGATGGAAAAACTGATTTCTTTAACAGAGGTCAGACCCTGAATAACAAGCAGACCTAGAACTTGACCCCAGGTTCATTTGACCCTAAAGCCTTCTGCTTATCCACTGTGCTCTTCCTAGAATTTTGTGCTGTTCAACATTTCTTTCCTGAAAACAACCAACCAGATGGGTGGTGACCTGGACTCACCAGGCAGATGAGCAAGGAACCTGATTTAATTGTTGTAGAATTAAATCTACATTAAATGTAAATTAAATGTAGAAATACTACGAATGGGTTCCTAATAAGTGGTACATTCCAGGATTATGAGACAGGGTCTTGCTCTGTTGCCCAGGCTGGAGTTCAGAGGGTGTGATCATGGTTCACTGCAGCCTCGACTTCCTAGACAAAGGTGATCTTCCCACCATAGCCTCCTGGGTAGCTGGAACTACAGGCGTGTGCCACCGAGCCCAACTAAATTTTATATTTTTTATGGAGACAGGATTTCACCATGTTGCCCAGGTTGGTCTTGAACTCCTGGGCTCAAGCAATCTGCCCTCCTTGGCCTCCCAAAATGCTGAGATTACAAGCGTGAGCCAGCCAGCCTGGAAAACTTTTTCATATTTTTTTATTGGTGGTCTTTAAGAACTGCACCCTCTTTTTCTAGATGCAGCAATAACTGGTCACTTCCCAGAAACCTAAAATAACCATGTTTATCAGAAAAGAAGGCTCACTGATGACCCTGGATACATTGCCTAAGCTCTCAAAGGTTTCCCATTGCATAAAATGTCCTATAGGAATATATGTTCTTTAAACTTTCTCCACTTTCACATCGATTGATCAAGAATTCTATGTGTGTTACAAAATGGGAGTTCAATATTACCCATGTGGTGCTACTTCCATGGCTAAGAGAATTCCAGACTGATAAGAGAAGCCACGTTGAGGAAAAGAAGCCCGGCGCCCAACCCGGAATGGCATCAGAAAAGCAGCCCGGTGTTGGGGAAAGCACCCGGTGGCACCAGGTTCCAGGATCTTCCTGGCCCAGCACTGGTTTTTCAAGCGGGGTGCCCACCACAGTCGGTAGCCCAGTACCAAACCCTCTTTCCCTCTGGGGATGTTTGACTTG
The DNA here is from genome assembly GCF_047675955.1 of Chlorocebus sabaeus. Taxonomy (NCBI): domain Eukaryota; kingdom Metazoa; phylum Chordata; class Mammalia; order Primates; family Cercopithecidae; genus Chlorocebus; species Chlorocebus sabaeus. Next base: position 48,283,926 of record NC_132908.1, on the reverse strand, counting down.
GGAGATAACATGCTCTTCCCACCAGATCTCCTTCACCACTGGTTTTTTTTTTAAGGATCATATTTACAATTACTTGGGATCTTCTCTTCTTCTCTTCTCTTCTTCTCTTCTCTTTTCTCTCCTCTCCTCTCCTCACCTCTCCTCTCCTCTCCTCTCCTCTTCTCATCTCTCTCTCTCCTGGTGCTTGTCTCTGCTTCCTTGAGCTATCTATCTCTTGGCATCCTTGGTACAGCTCCATCTGGCTCATTTGTTATTCATGAATTAACATGTGTTTGCATGCATTCACGTTTTAACATCTGTTCCAAAGTACACCGTAGTGTAGCAGCAAGGGTCTCCATGTTAGATCATGAACATCATCCATCAGAAGTGTGTGAACATGCATGCCAATATAGATGTGTTTACATAAACATTATGTGCATTAAATATACAAATACACATTTTATAATAAACACCAAAAATAGAAAGTAAAAAGCCCAAACATATTAACATCATATCTTAGTGGGTCGCTTTGGGCCAGCCAGCCTCTTTATGGAGATCCCCAGTATCTAGGATGGTGGAGGGCCTCTGTTCCTTTGGGCTTAGATGGCAGACATTTGAAAATGAAAATGTGATAAAAAGAGGGTCTTAAAACCAAAGGCCTGGGCAGAAAATGGGCAGGAAAGTGTCCTATTACTGAGCAAAATTCCAGCTCAAGGTTTCATATGGATGCAGTGAAAGGAAAGATGAAGGAAGGCAGGCCTGGATTCTTCAAGGGAGACCAGACATCCAGACATTCATGGGAATTGTACCAATGGTTAGTATCAGTTTGTTTTTTGGTGTTGCAATGTGGACTGAACCAAAGACATGTAAGGGCCAAATATGTCATATACTCTACCAGTTCTTGACCCTGGTCCTGTAATCTAGAGGCAATCATTGCACCTTGTTGAAACCCAAATCCTTCAGAGAGACACCAAATCACACAGGATCAGCTCTTTGCACCAGCATGTAAATGGATTTGACAGGTGTCCATAATGGTGGAGAAGAGAAAATACTGTAATAAAACCCAGAGAAACTAAGAGGAGAGGCCCAAAAAGAACAAATCTCAGTGACTCAGGTGCCCGAGGATCTGATCCTGGTCCACATTTACCCCTCATAGTGGCAATTGCCACTCCAGAGTTTGATCGAGGCAGAAGCATCAGCCACCTAAGGAACATTTTTCTTCTGACCCTTTGGGCAACATTGAGTCCCCTGAACTTGTCAAGAAGCTAACAGGGTCTGCTTCTGTGTTCTGAACCTTGAAAATCTGTTTCCTCCAGAATGACTTGGAAAAGACTAAATACTTTCCTGTACCCCCTCCAATACCTCCCAGTCATGCCTTAGGGACCTCTGTAGCACCATCATCCCTTTTCTAAGATTTGTTAAGAGAGGGGCACACAAAATACATGCTAATGGCACATGCAAATGAGTCAGATAGGGCTGGAATGAGGATGTCTAGAGATAATGCAAAGTTCCAGAGACCTGTTCAGGAAGAGGAAGATACAAAGTGAGAAAACAAAAGGCCTAGGGAGACACAGAATTTAAAATTTAAACAAAAAAAAAAAAAAAAAAAAAAAAGAGCTTGGCCACCATGGTTGGTGAAAAAAACACTTTAGAAAAGAGAAAACGGGGCAGAAAAGTGTCCTATTACTAAGCAAAATTCCAAGTCAAGTTTCCATATGGGTGTTACTCAATTCAATGACACGTGTTAACCCAGATTCTGCCTTGAAGTAATAGTGTTTCGTAACACTAAGGCATGTCCAATATGCCAAGCTTTGCTGACACAGAAAATACCTTATAACATATTTAAGTCTTATAACATCCCTATAAGGTAGATGTTATTATCATTATCATTCCAATTTTGCAAATAAGAAAACTGAAGCAGAAAGATGGTAAAGTCACCAGCCCAAGGTCACCCAGCTGGTAGGGGGCGGATGGGAGGCTGGGAGCCGAAGTGGTCAACCTGTAGAGCTTGCCACCTATACACAGAGGACTCTACCCCTACTGCAGAGGATCTGCATTAGAACACATGGTTGAGAGAGTCAGGGTTTCCACGCTCTGAAGGAAAGCCCCTTTAACTTCATGAGTTTCCCTTTTCCTTGCTAACTAGTATTTCGTAGGCAGAATGGTTCTGTTAAATGACTGCTCAACTGGGAAGCAGTATATTGGTCTCTTAGTCACTCTGGGCTTCGATTTGTAGGGACTAAGGCTGTTTTCTGCTCAAAGATTCTACAGTATATGAATTAACCATCATAACTTATTAAAGACATGCTTAAAAGGGGGTTAAAAATTATCTCAGCAGCGACAACTAATATTTGAAATCTGTTCATTTAGAAAACTAAATGAACAGATTCCTTCCAGAAGCACTAAGATTCATCATACACGGTAAATATTTGTTTGGACAAATTTTAAATTGAGGATCATTTGATTGATAGATAATTGTTTCCAATGTCAACTGAATATGCTTAACGGTCGCTGCCAATTCTGGAATAGATGTGTTATCTTTTTCTGTTTTCTTTCTCTCTCATTTAAAAAAATAAAAAATAATTTTTTTTTTTTTTAATAGAGATGGGGTCTCACTGTGTTGCCCAGGCTGGTCTCAAACTCCCAGGCTCAAGCAATTCTCTCACCTCAGCCTCCCAAACGGCTGGGATTATAGGCATAAGCCACTGTGCCCGGTTTCTCTCTCTCGTTTTTTTAAAAAAACTATGAACATTATTTTCATATTACTAGCTCTTAAGTTGATTTCTTCACTAAGGGAAAAACACATGACTCCTATTTTATCCAAGGGAACCAAGCTGTTAGAAGCCCCAGAGGCAAGGCTGTGGGATGGGCCCTGCAAGAACCTCAGAATGTGCAGATCTCTGTCTAGCCTGGATCTATCTCCTGAGCCCAGCTCTATTCCACACTCGTGTTCTGCGAGAATTCCCAATGCCCATTCCTCTTTCTTCCCGAGGTAACCTACCCACTTTCACATGAGACAATCAAGGCCTAGAGGAAGGACTGCCTTGTGACCCTTAAAGGCCTTCCTAGCCCTGAAAGTTTACATATATGCACACATACACTCCCCAGCCTAGGAGTCAGAAAAGATGAATAAAGTCAGGAAAGCTTTATGGAGCTGGTCTTAAAAAAAAAAGTTGATTTTTAAATAAAGAAACAGGAGAAAGTATTCATCATTCTTCTTCTTTAGGGATTGTTACTGGATGAGAAGAGAAATAGTCTGCATTAAACACCAAGGTCTGATTCTTATTAGATCTGCTTCCTAATTTCTTTCGATTCCCTAGCCCACAGGCCAGTGCTTATTTTCATGGCCCTTTTACAAATAATAAATATTATTTTTATGGCTAATTAACACAGCAATCTGTATTTTAATTTACTTCTCACTTCTGGAAAAGTTAGTGGACAGAGGAACAACAACAACAAAAGCTACATTCTCTTAAAGGTAATTTGTTCAAACAGTTATCTCGTTATTTTTTTTTAATAATAAGTTTAAAAATCTATTATTATAGAGTAATTGCTCATCAAATTTCTTTTTAAAAGTCAAAGCAATTTTCAAATTATAAAGAACTTCTCAAATGTGTCTAGATAATTATGAGGCTCTATTTTATATAACTCCTTTTACTTCAGTAGGCTGCAAGGCCTGTTACAATCTTTGCCATTGGAGCACAAGATTGCATTAACTGTGTTCACGTGTAAAGCACCATGTGATGCATGTTAAAGATAGTACATTTCTGTTGTTGCAAACACATCCGTATGTAAATTATCTATCAACTTCCTATAGCATCAGCTGTTAGGACTGGCACAAATTATTCTCTCCCTCTCTAAGTTTTAAGGATGATAAAGCTGCATGAGAGATTAGATAGATAGATAGATTAGATAGATAGATAGATAGATAGATAGATAGATAGATAGATAGATGATAGATGATAAAGCTGCATGAGAGATTAGATAGATAGATAGATTAGATAGATAGATAGATAGATAGATAGATAGATAGATAGATAGATAGATAGAGAGATAGAGAGATAGATAGATGATAGATCGATAAAATAGGTTGAAAAATGAGCTATGACTTTAACCAACTCATCCCCCTAGATAAAGAAAAATGGTTAAAGGCCACTGAAATGCTGGGATCTCCAGAAAGACTCTTGGCATCAGCAGAACAGCTACTCCCTGGACAGGACCCTTGAAACTCTTAGATCGCTCCACGATTCTCTCACTGAAGTTGAAAACTTGCCATAATTTCTTGCTACCACACAGAATCTGATTTTTAAAATTGTCTATGTGTACATACAAAGGCAAATATCTGTTTTCCTTAATCATTGAAATAAAGGCCAATTTTGGATTATCTAGGGTCGTGAACTGACTGTGGGAGATACAGGGGAATCATGAACTTATAAGAACTTATAACATTGATCACACACGTGTGTGCATGTTTATGCACACTTGCACAGGAGCACACAAACACACATTCGCTGCACCTTAGTCTACTCTTCTCTTTTTGATTCTCCATTCTACGCGAGTGCCCACATCCTGGGACCCCCTAGATACTTTTCCTGGGCCCTTGGTCATCTAATCGCTGCTTCCCTTAAATGCAGAGGCAAAGAGACACCTAGAGCAACCCAGAAAAGGGTCTGCTTCGCTTTAAACATTACTTTTCTCGTCATTATTCTCTACCCCCCAATACGGTTGCCGGCTGTGATCTGCTGCCTTTCAACTTGGAATAAAATACATTACTTATGCAGCGAATGTTTTTAATGTAACAAAGCAGAGGAATAAAAATGCCTTACAACAGTTTTATTAAAAACAAATTCCCACAGTAAATACATATACACTCCGTCTCTGGGAGCAAAACAGCCAAGGACATCACCGCTAAGTGCTCTGGGAAGTGCTTATAAATTACTTGAAATAAAAAACATTGTTGCCTGGACATCAGGGATGAAATGCTGCAGTTTGTAATAAATTAACACAGAACTTTACTTCCCCTCCTCGAACAAAGCAGCCATTTGTCTGAATAACCCACATTCAGCTGTGAGTTATATTTTCACAACTGCAACTGCATTCATTTGCAAATTATTCTGCAGTTTTAATGCTCAAGTTTTAAATACCTTGAGAACTAATAAATAAAGCAAAGTAGAGCAAACAGTTGGCTTGTAGTTTAAAAACTGCCCTAATTTCTGCTTTTCTTTTGGCTCTTTTCCTTTCAAAGTTTTTTTTTTTTTTTTTTTTTTGTTTTTTTTTTTTTTTTGTTTTTTGTAAATGGTATAAAGTTTCTTTAAACTACACTTTAAAAATAAATCTAAAATGTGTTTGGGGGTATTCACACCAGAGAGAAGTTTCCATAATTCCATTAACTGTGAAGGTATTTGGCTAGTACTCATTTTACATTTTTAAGACTTTTCTTCTACCAATACTTTAATTTAGTGACAGAATAATTTATACCTATCTTTGAGGGTTTTCTGATTGTGTGTAACTTTTGTCTGCAAGTCTTGGATTTGGTTAGATTTTTTTCTCTTTCTCCCTCTGCTAGATTTTGTCCAGAAAAAAAAAAAATCTCAAAAGAAAAGTCGTGTCACTTCCCTTGAATTATTTTGATTATAAAACAAAAACTCTGCAAGAAAACTCTTTTCACAATCTGCTCGATAAAACAAAACGAACCGCTTTCCAGGTTCTTGAAAGAAAAATTTGATGGAAGCATTTACAGATTTAGTTTGAGGTTTGAAGGTTATTTTCCCGGCAAAAAAAAAAAAAAAAAGCGGAGTTACTAGCTTTGTCAAATTTCTTTTGCATTGTTTTAAATAAGGTCTTGTGTAGGCAATTGTGCCGCATGAAAGTAAAGCCACCATTTTCAGGAAGCGATTTGAGGAGGAAAACTCTTCAGAAGCATGTTATTTTCAGAAAAGTGCCTCATAAAATATTTTTATAAAGTAGGAGTTGAAATCATTTAAAAATCACTCTCTTTTATAAATCTGTTTGGAGAAAGATCTTTTGATCCCCTTTTTCTTCTGATCCTTAGCTTTTATTTTGCTGAGAGGTAAACAGCATTTGCCTCATTTAAACAGCGGCATTTGCCATTGTGGTTCTTAAATAGTTTTCCAGCCACCCTATGGCAATTCATCACATGGGATAAAATAAGGATACTTTGCCTCCAAGACTTTTATCACCTCCCAGAAAATGTTTGTTGTTTTTTGCTTTGTTTTTTTTTTTTTTTTTTTTTTCTTCTTCTCTCTCTCTCTCTCCCGCCCCTACCCCCACCCCGAGCTGCGGGGGATTGTTTTAGGACATTTCAAAGCCTTTTGTGAAGAGGCAACCAAAGTCCTTCTACAGAGAAAAAGAAATGCTTGATTACATGCACTGCAAAACGGGAGATATTTCCAAATTCCCTTTTAATTAAGATGTCTAAATAGCCATTTCCTTGGAGAGAGAGATTTCCAAACAGTTTAAAACTAAGGATGCTTAACTGCAACAGACATTCCGCCCTCTCTGACCCTGGAGGCGAGGGGCTGTCACCTGGGGGGAGGTAAATGGACATCCATTCGTGTAACTCCATAAAGGTCAGATGGGGAGGGGCACCCAAAACGAGGTCGGGATACCGAGGTAACCATAGGACCACAGGGCTTTAGTAACGCCATGGGCTTCTATTAAGAGAAACTTGCTTCTCTAGTTAGCCAGGTCATTTCTGCAAGTGCATACCCCTTTGTCATTTTTAAAAATCACTCAGAGATTACTGGTTTGGTGCTATTTGATGCTCTGACCATCCAAGCCAGATTAAGAGCATTTGCTCAGGCCCTAAGGACTTCATAGCTGGCCACCCATCTGGTGTTAGGCTTGAGTCTGTGAAAATCCCTCAGCTTAGCACTGAATATTCTTTTTAAAGACGTTTAAGTAAAAGGGCTGACATTAGCATATGTTCCCCCCAAGTGTCCTGTTGAACTTTCTGCTGGGCATCACCCTACCACGGGCTTTCTGGATGTTGTCCAATGAGAGATTGGCTTGGAACTGTAAAATTAGCCATCTGCCTATTAAAAATGTAACCAGCTGCATCCGATGAAACACAGTGACTATTGAAATGAACTCATCCGGGAGAGAACTCGAGTCCCCTGCTTGGACATTTTTCCAATCTACTGCTAGACTGAGACACTCCACAAGCAAAGAGCCTTTCGTCCTTGTTTGGAGGAAAACGGCATGACTCTCAAGAACGAAGAAGACTTGCGGGTTTGTTGTGTTGCTAAAATTCTGGCATTTCTCAGGATGAGTTGGACTTGAAGTGCAGAATTCTCAATTTGTCTGCCATTTGTCTGCCTCTCTGTTGCAAGAAAAATAAAATATAAAATAAGCACACCCCTAGTATCTCCCTCCCTTCAAGATGTTATGGTAAATCCTGGGCATTTCTAACAAACCTTAATCCCCAAGCCTAAAATACTCTAAGCAGCACATAATAACTTAAAACCGAGAGCTGGAGCCATAATTATTCCTGTAAGGGCTACCATTTCACCAGATATTAGGCATTCTATATTTACCATAAGGTCTGTTTATTAAAAATGAGAAATTTCAATAGCTTGCACTATTTTTTCCCTAAAGCCTAATGGAGCATTAAAAAATAATTCATTAACTAATTAACAAAACTGTGTTTATTTACAGTATATAAAATGTTTCTATCAGGAAAATAACACACCATAATACAGCGTTGTGTTGACAGCAAAACATCTGCAGCTTAATTTAATGCATTTACTAAATGACGAGGGGAAATCAAAGGATGTTTAAACAGCTACTTCTCTGCCTGTGATTTGTGTTTCTCTTTAGAGGTCACAGGCACCAAGAAAAGATGCCCCTTGGGAAGCCGGAGCTATTTTCAAAGGTGCTCAATACAAAAATCTTTATGCAATTAGGGAAAGACGGGTCTGCACATGGCTTGGACTCCGAGCCAGTTAACACAGATGGGTCTGTGCAAATGTCCTAAATCCAACTGCTTGGAAGTCACTAAGTGCTGTTAGGTTGAAACATATGAAGATGTCTTTTTTGTAGTTCAAAATCTGTCAAATATTGACAGCTTTATTACATTCAATGTGATATTTCCCATTTGGACTTCCCTCCCTCCCTTCCTTCTATCCTCTCTTCCTTCTTTCCTTCCTTCCTTCCTCCCTCTTTTTTCTTTTTCTCTCTTCTGCTTTTCCTTCCTCCTTTCTCTTTCTTTCTCTCTCTCCTACTCTCTCTCTCCCCCTCTCTTCTTTCTTATATTGCCTTGGACAGGATTTTTGCCAACACAAAAAATTAGAGTCAAAGGAAGTATGAATTGATAAACTTGCCTATTATTCTATTTTAATATATGTTTTGCTAGGTTCATTTTCCCACTAAATCTCTCCTCTGCTCCTGCCTGAAACTTCTCAGAAGGCAGAGTGTTTTCCATTTGTTTATAGGGTTGATCTTCTTATCACCACCCTAATATGAAATTGCAAGAAAATTGTATGTGGTATGGTAGTAGTCATATCACATGCAATTCAGGTGGGTATATAAATCAAAATCTCTCAGAAGAAAAGCTTATAGTCTGGTGATAAAATCAGCAATAATACAGGCAAATGTTATGTTTTGAGAATTTGTCCTTCATTCACTTAGACTTAAAGCTTAGAGTTACCTCAGGAATTACAAAATAAACTAGAAAAAAAAAAAACCACACACATCATTTCCCCTTAACACCCAAGCAGATTCTTAACGTCTACCTTTGTTATAATATTGCACTAATTATAAATGTTTTATTTCAACTCAGCTACTCAGAGGCCATCCATGCTGCCTTTTTACAGTAGAACCCTGGCTATGTAACAGCTATAAGGAAATTTCCTATAGTAATTTCACCTGTTTCAGATGCAAACACATTGTAAGCCTCTTAAGCTACATAGAACAAATAGGATATATTCTGAAAACTGGAGTACCATTTAAAATTAGATTTTATTTTAAAGTCTAGTTCAGCAAATTGTACTAACTGAACAGAATTGTTTTAACCATGTCCCTCTGGATTTATACAGGAGGGGCTATTAACTCACAATACTGATATCTGTTGTACAATTACAATCATGCATTGCTTAACTATGGGGGGGCGGGGATACTTTCTGAGAAATATGCTGTTAGGCTCTCTCATCTGCAAACATCGTAGAGTGTACTTACACAAACCTAGATGGTGTAGCCTATTACACACCTAAGCTATATAGTATGGCCTATCGCTCCTAGGCTGCAAACCGGTACAACATGTTACTGTGCTGAATAAGGTAGGAGGTTGTAACACAATAGTATTGGTAATTCTAAACACATCTAAACATAGAAAAGGTACAGTAAAAATACAGAATTATAATCTTATGGGACCACCATATATTTGGTCCATCATTGAGCAGAATATCATTATACGGTGCGTGACTGTCTATGAGTGTGGTCATATTGTGCTACTGTGGGTTGAACATGGACATTGGTTTGGTTCCCTGTACTGAGGCAGTGTTAGGGAACCACCCATGCAACATCATCGTTTTCCCCTTCCACCAACTCCAAATCTTGAGGTCACTGTTAAAATAGGACACCAAATATCTGTAACGTTGCATCAGAGTTCTTGTTGACCAGGGATAGAGATCACTTAGCAAATGTGCTACCACTAACCCTTCCTATGACCTCTGCAGACATTACTAGTGGATTACAGCAGTCTTCCTCATTGACCATAGGTAAAGCCTCAGAAGACTTCTCAAAACACATACTACAAATCAATCAGAGTTGGCTCAACAGATGAAAACTCTTAGCTGAAACTAACAGAGCCACATGGCGATCAAATCAAGGACCTTAAAACAACAGGATAAATTGTTTCACCACCAGTTTGTTCAGTGTGGCCTCAATTAACTGTATCCTAACTGATCATCTTCAATTAAGCAGGTTTGTTTGTCTTTCGGCTACGCTTTATCTGTAAGAGAAAGAGATACACGCTATTTTCTTTAAAAGCACATTTCAAGGGATTATTGGGACCTATAACCTTCCAGGCTGTTTTCTGTAGTCAGGTCACAACTAACCTCATCTCTTATTCCATCCGCAATAATTCCTACAGACTTGGATAGTGCAAAATGTTGTTTAGACTGACAACCTAAAGCAGATTTGTATTTCTCAACTATACTCTACTTACTTCTTATAGACTAGTACATTTCCCAAAATAAATAAAGGAAAAGAATAAAAACTAATACCAGAAAATATTTCCTGAAAGAATTGACATCCCTGATTTCATTTGCATTTTTGAACCATGGAGATAATGTTATAATCAGAATTGAGTGAGTGCACATTCCTACATAGGGCCTTCTATAGCTCCCATTACCCACGAAATAGCCCAGTCACTTTTCTGTGTAAATGACAATGTGCTTTGTCGATCCTTATCTCATGTAGTCTTATGCCTCCACACCCCCTCATTCTATATTCAACCTCTGTAAATTATTTACCTACATTGTCTTCTCAGACACCTGTGCCCTTGCATGGACTGTATTCTCTGCCAGGCAATACGCTATTTTCTCTGTCTGGTTAACTTTTTTTTGTGTGTGAAGAAGTCTCGCTCTGCCACCCAGGCTGGAGTACAGTGGTGCAATATTGGCTTACTGCAACCTCCATCTCCTGGATTCAAGCGATTCTTCCTCCTCAACCTCCCAAGTAGCTGGAACTACAGGTGCACACCACCACACCCAGCTAATTTTTGTATTTTTAGTAGAAATGAGGTTTCACCATGTTGGTTGGCCAGGCTGGTCTCAAACTCCTGACCTTAGGTGATCCACCTGCCTCAGCCTCCCAAAGTGCTGGGATTACAGGTGTGAGCCACCACACCCAGCCTGCCTGGTTAACTTCTTATCCTTTATCCCTCAAGCCCCAGTTCACATATAAACCTCCATCTGTGCCTGAGACATGCAGGCAGACTCCAGTGCTCTCTTTGCTAAATATAATTGTGTAATTTACTTTTTTTATTTTTGATACAGACAATCACTCTGTCCCCCAGGCTGAAGTGCAGTGGTGAGATCTCGGCTCACTCCCACCTCTGTCTCCCGGGTTCAAGCGACTCTCATACCTCAGCCTCCTGAGTAGCTGGGATTACAGGTGTGCACCACCTCACCAAGCTAATTTCTGTATTTTTAGTAGAAGTGGGGTTTCACCATGTTGGCCAGGCTGGTCTTGAATTCCTGATCTCAAGTGATCTTCCCACCTCGGCCTCCAAAAGTGCTGGGATTACAGGTGTGAGCCACCACACCCAATCTGTGTAATTTACTTTTGAATCAGACTGGTTAGGAACCCAGATCCTGTAGCAAGATTCCTCAGCCTACAATGCTAGCTGCCCTCTTGCTCGCTATGAGTCTGCAGAAAGTGATTTAGCCTCTCTATGCCTTGTTTTTTTCATCTGTAAAATGGACATAGTAGTAACTAACTAAAGATTAAGAACAGACACGTATGCAACATGCTCAGAATGGCAAATAGTGTCAATACATGTTAGCTATTATTTTCTATGATAACTTTCAATTCCCTTGTCTGAGAAACCGCCACTGAATACATGGACCTTATCCTTTTCATCCTTGTTCTCCCAGTTCTTAGCCTGGAGCCTGACATGGTATAAGCACCCAAGTAAAGTTTGCTGACACTTGCTAAAATGAAGAATAAGAGAGTGGGAAAAGTAAATAAAAAGCGTTAGGAGTAATGGTGTTAGGCGTCGTGGAAATATATACTAGTATAAGAATTGACCAAAAAAACAAAGAAATAGAGAACACATATATCCTACTAATATGTATACTTTATAAAATGGTAGTTGAAAATACAGCTTCTTATATATTAATATTAGGCTTACATATAGCACTCATCAAGGGAAAGTACAGAATTATCCCATTTGTAGGAGGAAAAACCTCACTGGGCTAAGCTATTTTCAACCTCCATGGTGAGGACAGGAGGCTCCGTGAAACATGATGCTGAATATATGGTCTTTTTTCACTCCATACTCTCATAACCAAAAATCCAAACCAGTTCATGTCGAACAGGAGAAGAGGGTGGATATGAATGAGCCTTCAGAAGGGAAGGTCTCTGGGGCCGGAGGAGCAATGGCCTCTTTAGGGTAGATGTCCCCCACTAACGCACACAGTCTCTAGAGCCAGATTACCTGGGTTTGAGTCTCAGCCATGACATTTACCAGCTGGGTGACCCCAGGCCAGGCACGTCCCCTTTTTGTCTTCAGTTACCTTGCCTGTAAAATAAGGGATAATGTGGGCATGACCTCATAGGGTTGTTGTGAAGTGAAATGAGATAATCCTGTAAATCCCTAAGCACTGCACCTGGCACAAACATGCACTTCATAAATGTATGCGATCATGTTTACCAAATGAGCTTCTCAACGGGGACTCAGAGACTTGGTTGGTGAGCCTGGGATGCAAGGAAGCTTCCAGATAGGAAGAGATAGGCTGGAACCTAGGAGAATGCATTTGCCATTAAGTGGGAAAGAGAGTGTGTGCTTGCTTCTATTCCCTGTGTTTGGATTGACTTTTTAAACAGCACAACCTCCGCTAACCTTAGTTGCAACACTGCACTGAAATGTTACTCCCAGGATTTGACATTTTCTTATTCTTCCTACTACTGTTTTCTCCTTTGTTGCTTTGAAAATATGAATTAATGATGAATACTAATGAGCCCCGTGACAAGGCAACCTCCGTCTAGACACCACTAATGTTGGGAGCTTCAAGACTCACGACACTTCTAAAGAGGGGAGATGTAAAGAATCTTTTCCCTGATTTCCAAATTCACATGGCCCCAAAAGTCATTTTCTCCCCCTTTCCTCCAATCCAACTCCTTTCTTTTAAAATTTTAAAAGAATCTTTAAGAAAGCTGCATGAATGAGACTTTGAACTTGTTCATAAGATTTTATGTGTCTACCTGGAGTAGACATGAAATTGCTTTTTTTGTTAAAGTACTGTTGCATTTATGAAAATCTTTCTGGATGCCTTTTTATCACCCTGTGCTTGCTTTTTTTCCTTTTATTGTTTCTTATGTTGTTTCATGGAGCTTGGGGATTTGTGAAGCAGCCAACCAGAGGGAACTGAAGTCATTGATAGTGAACACACAGTGACTTCCTAGCTGATGCCAATTTTCCCTCCCCCTCCAATAAAAACAGTCATATTTGTCTGACGTTGGCATCAAAGACAATTTTTATGGCATGATCTATACCACTATCTCAACATGATGGTAGATTTCTGTGCATTAAAATCCAAGGAGAGACTAAGAAAAATTAGAATATGGAGGATTTTAGAGTAAAGCCATACAACTGATTCGGGTACTGTAAATTTAGACAACTTTCTCAGTCTAAGTCAGTATTTACACCAAAGATGTTCTGTGCATTCAGTAGGTATGGTATTTAGGAACAGCTTTCAGAAGCAAACAGTATCTTGCCATTACGGCTCTCTCTCTACCCTGAGTTCATTTTCTTGGCTGCACTCCATAGATCAGAGGGCTGGACGTCAACAACTGAGAAAAATTGACAAGAAGAGATGGGCACCTAGCAAGACTCTAGGACTCACCAAAGCCATCAGAAATTTGTCCCTCACTTCACTGACCCCTGGAATTGCTCCTATTGAAACAGTAAGAGGAGCTCTACTACTGAAGATGTAGATTCAAATCCTAATTGGCCAGGCACTGTGGCTCAACGCCTATCATCCCAGCACTTCAGGAGGCTGAGGCGGGCGGATCACTTGAGGTCAGGAGTTCAAGACAAGACCAGCCTGGCCAACATGGTGAAACCCCATCTCTACTAAAAATGTGAAAAGTTAGCCTGGTGTGGTGGCATGCACCTGCAATCCCAGCTACTCAGGAGGCTGAGGCAGGAGAATTGCTTGAACCTGGGAGGCAGAGGTTACAGTGAGCTGTGATCATGCCACTGCACTCCAGCCTGGGTGACAGAGCATAACTCTGTCACCCCCCCCAAAAAAATCTGACTAGTAAGTGACCTTGAGTCTATTAGTCCCATGACTCAGTTTACTTATCTCTAAAATAGGGATACTGTTAGGACCTCCTTCCTCTGCCTGTCAAAATGATTAAATTTGGATTATAATATCCATGAAAGCAAGTAAGGGGTTTAACTTAGTATCTGGCTAATGGTAAGAGCTCAAGTGTTTGTTGTCAGTGTAGATACACATAAGCAGGTCACATAATAAAGGAACTAAACTTACCCAGTTTCTCCGACACACTGGAGAAAACATTCTATCCAAGATTCAGCAGGAGTTGGTGACTTTCTTGCCCAGGAATTCCTGCATGCATTTCACTGAAATTGTGCTTACCAGTACCTCCTTAACTTGTTTTCTCATTTCAAGCACAAATTTCACATTTACCACCTCTACGAGTTTTCTAATAATTTCTTCATCAAATCATATGTTACTATTAGCATACATATGCATTCGACAACAAATTCACCTAGAACCTCCCAGTTCTGGGTGTGGAGGTAGTGGAAGGTGACAGGGATTTGGTGGTGGTATAGGCTTACAGAAGTCACAAACTGTGAAACAGTCCCTGTCCAAAGTCATGGGCAAATGGGTGCCTACAGACACTTAAACAAACAACAATGTTAGTGATCATTTAGTATAAAGACTAAGAGTGTGGTCTCTGAGACAGGCTTTCTGAGATGCAATCTAGTCTCTACCATTAAACAGCTGTGTGACCCTGCGCAAATGTCTTACCTGTCTGTGCCTCGCTTTCCTCATCTGTGAAATGGACATGAAAACTATACCTACTTCATAGAGTTGAATGAGATGATATGTCTAAAACATTTAGAATAATGCCTAACACATTATAATATTATGTAAACTTCATCTTAAAAACTAGTGAATGAAAATTATAATTTGGTATGCTAACTATGGACCAAGCACTGTGCTAAGAAGGGTTTTACACTGATTGTCTATCTCATTTCACCCTTGCAAGGAAATGCACATCAACCCTGGAGACGTTACTTGGCCTTGGTTGTAAATTGGGGTTAATGAAGTACCATCCTATAACATTGTCAGAAGGATTCAATAAGTTAATATGCCTAGAGTAGTTAGGACTAGGCCAGTACAAAGTTAAGGGCTTAGCAAGAGAAGTTTACAAAGTTTAAATAGCTTGCCTGGATTCACATGGCCAATTGATAAGGGTTGAATCATTATTTAAACCCAGGCATGCAATTACTACCTTACCACAGTGACTGACTGAAGAGAATGCACAACCAGGCGTAGGTCTATGCAAAGTTTTGTGAAAGCACAAATCCTTCAGTCGCGTCTGCGAAGATCAGGGGAGTTTACATGGAGCAGATGATCCTTCCTTCCTTCCTTCCTTCCTTCCTTCCTTCCTTCCTTCCTTCCTTCCTTCCTTCCTCTTTTTCTATGACAATGGCAGTAGACATTCATTTACTTTGGTTCAATGCAACAGTAATGACAGTATACACTAAAAGAATGTTACAAACTCCTGTGGGTCAAGAGACAAGATCCTTTATCACAGGCCAAGATGTAGTCACACATCACGTGATCATGCAGGCTGGTAACTGGCTTCAGTGGTGGTTGGGCTGACTCAGCCTGAAGCAAGAGGAAAGCAAGTGTGGTTAATTAAGACTGCAGGGAATGTTTAGACTGTGTGCAACCGATACCCCAGCCACCGTCTCCACGTTTTCCTGCAGAGGAAATTTGCATACAACTCAAATATTACTATACTTCCTAAAACCCTTTCAGATATTGTCAGGGAAGAAATTGAGAGGAAGGACTTAGCACTTTTAGAATTATCCCAGTGGCACGCTTAAAGAGTGGTGATTGATGAGAAAGGACAAGTAGTAATTCTCGAATTATGCTTCTATTTATACTTCAATTACAACATTGCGAGAAGAAAACAAGACTTGTGTCCCTTCATAACCTCTGTAGAACTAGGCTTAGTGTCTCTCACATAAATGATTCCCATAAAGGAATGGTGAACTAAGGGGTGAAATAGAGAAAGACTTTATCATATCTTTGATAGAATGACAGAGCTCTCTCTTAGCTCTTTAGGGAAAGATCACAAAATAAAAACATACAAAGTACAAAAGGTTTTCTTATCTAATGACTAGTAGGGCAGAACCTATTGGGTAAACACACCCTGGAGCTGTTTTTTAAACTCTAAATAAAAGACAACTCCCCCTCTTGCTAATTCTTCTTTTTGCTTCCAAAATCAGCCAGTTGGCACAAGACACTAAAACATACCTAGTCCCAGCTAGACCTCATTAAAGAGATCTTCTGTAAGTACAACTCCTAAAGCAAGTGATGCTCCCGAGCAGGTTTGGAGTGACAGTAGTTCCACAAGCTCCTCCAAGAAATAAGCGTTCTTGTTCCAGTAAGTAGAGAAATGCTGCAACAATAACTCTTTCTTGGAGATTCACAATGCACACTATTCTGTTAAAGCATCTGCAACAACAGAAAAATGTATTCAATTGTGTTTAACACAATGATGCCCAAATATATTTGGCCATAGAATTCTAAAACATGTATTTATTTATATTTTAAATATATCTTTTAGTTTACATCTATATAGTAACTATGTTTATATCTGTAGAGAGATGGGTATATATATCCTGAAGAAATGGTTTCTAATAAAACACACATAACAGAATGTTGGTCTTGGTTAGATTGTGTTGTTTCTATTGAAGGTGAGCTTAGGCCACAGGTGAGTAAGACCCTGCCCTCCAAGTAGCTACTGTATGTGATGTCTATAGGAGGCTTTAATGGCAAGAAGATAATGTGCTATTGGAGGAAAGAGAAACTCTGGGTACAGGAATTAATGAAAATGAGAACACAATGAAAGGAGAGAAAGACAGCAAGACTTCTGAATTTATAACACCAGCCTCACCCTCCTCCCATACTTATATGCCCAAAGAACTGATTTTGAGCCCTGATGGTTGAACTGATTTTAAACCCTGATTTTGAGCAGGATGGTTAAAACCCAGAAACTATACTATAAAACTATAGTCCTGGCCAGGCACCGTGGCTCATGCCTGTAATCCCAGCACTCTGGGAGGCCGAGGTGGGTGGATCATCTGAAATCTGGAGTTCGAGACCAGCCTGAACACTATGGTGAAACCCTGTCTCTACTAAAAATACAAAAATTGGCCAGGCGTCGTGGCAGGCGCCTGTAGTCCCAGCTACTTGGGAGGCTGAGGCAGGCCAATTGGTTGAACCCGGGAAGCGGAGGTTGCAGTGAACCGAGATGGTGCCACTGCACTCCAGTCTGACTCCATCTCAAAAAAAAGAACTATACTCCTGAGAGACTTTGTGAGGTCCAGTCATTGACTGGATTGATTCAGAGAACAGGTTGCAGAGTGCATGACTGAGGGCAGGAAGCTCAGGCAGTGGGGTCCTTACAGGGGTATCTGTGGCCAAGGCTTGACAAGAGGTTCAGAGTGAAAGCCCATGAATAGAGTCATTCTAAAGCACCTAGTAGACACTACCTGCCCTGAGAGTCCCCAGAATAGTTGGGAGATGTTGAGGAACACTGAGGAGCTGATGACAACCAGTTGTCACAGTCATATGGGCAGTTGATTAATCATAAGGACATTTCAGTTTTACTCAAAATCTCTGAGACACTAGATTTTTACAAGACATCTGATGTTATATGTAAAATACCCAAGTCCATTCTTTTCTTACCTTTAAGTGTAACTAAAAATCAGATCAGGTAATGTGGAGTTACTCTGTCTATAAATACATACTTGTTACAGCCCATTTGTAGTCACCTTATTTACCACCTTTTCAAAATCTTCTTAATTCTATTGGGATTACCCACAAAGAACCATCTTCTCTCGTCTTCTAAATGGGTGCTCTGTTGTGGGTGTCATGGTCATTGCTGCTGTTGTGCTGGTGGGACAGGGAAGAGCAGGCATTACGAGGTTCTTAAAAAAACGAAACCAATAATGTTCCTGGTGTGATGCTGTGACAGGAAACTGTGTTCTTGCAAGAAATGTTTAACCTGAATCTAACTGGGAGAAAATGGCCAGACAAATCGCGAATGTGGCTTGTTCTGCAAAACCCTTTTCAAATGACATAATGTGATGAAAACCAGAGGGAAGTGGTGGGATTTGTCTGGGTTGGGAGAAACAAAAACACGTAACAATCAATGAAATGCAAGGAATTTGATTAAATCCAGCATTAAAAAAAAAACTCAAAAGAACTTTCTTTTGAAAATGTTGAAACTTGAGTAAGGACTATATGTTGATGACATTATTGAATTAACGGTTTTCTTAGCTATGATAATGGTGTTCTGGTTGAGGAGGAGAATGTCCTTCTCCTTGGGTGATGCCAGATAAAGTATTTAATGGGAGGGATGTAACATGATGTCTACTAATTATTTTTGGAGAGAGAAAGAGAGAGTGAGTGTGTACGTAAAGAGGAGAAGTCGTTTACAGTAAGATGGTAACAACTGGTGAATCTAGATGAAGATACTGGTCATTTATTATGTTTTCAACCTTCCTGTGGATTTGAAAACTTTTGAATTAAAAAATATTTTTTAAAGAGAAAAGTTCACAAAAAATAAAAAAGGAAATTATTCTTATGCAAAACTATATGGTTTTCTTTAGTCCAGGTTTTTGGTGCAATTATCTCCCCTTCTTTACAATGTGACTCATGCAAGTATTTTATATCCTTTTTAAGAAATAATGAAGACTGTTGGGTGCAGCAGCTCACACTTGTAATGCCAGCACTTTGGGAGGCTGAGGCTGGTGTATCACCTGAGGTCAGGAGTTCAAGACCAGCTTGGCCAACATGAAGAAACCCCATATCTACTAAAAATACAAAAATTAGACAGGCATGGTGGTACACGCCTGTAGTCCCAGCTACTCGGGAGGCTGAGGCAGGAGAATTCTTGAACCCAGGAGGCAGAGGCTGCAGTGAGCCAAGATCACACTACTGTACTCCAGCCTGGGCAGCAGAGTGAGACTCTGTCAGGAAAGAAAGAGAAAGAAAGAGAAAGGAGAGAAAGAGAGTGAAAGAAAGAGAAAGAGAAGGAGAAAGAGAGGGAGAAAGAGAGGGAAAAAGAAAAAAAGGAAAGAAAGAAAGAAAGAAAAGAAAGAAAGAGAGAGAGAAAGAAAGAAAGAAAGAGAGAAAGAGAGAAAGAGAGAAAGAGAGAAAGAAAGAAAGAAAGAAAGAAAGAAAGAAAGAAAGAAAGAAAGAAAGAAAGAAAGAAAGAAAGAAAGAAAGAAAGGAGGAAAGAAAATAATGAAGTCTGGGCACAGTGGCTCATGCCTGTAATCCCAACACTTTGAGATGCCTAGGTGGGAAAATCACTTGAGCCCAAGAGATAGAGACCAGCCTGGGCAACATGGCAAAATCCTGTCTCTACAAAAAAATACAGAAATTAGCTGCGCATGGTGGTGCATGCCTGTAGTCCTAGCTACTCGGAAGGCTGAGGTGGGAGGATCACCTGAGCCTAGGGAGGTTGAGGCTGCAGTGAGTCATGATTGAGCCACTGTACTTCAGCCTTGGAGACTCTGTCAAGAAGGGAGGAAGGAAGGAAGGAAAGAAGCAAGGAAGGAAGGAAGGAAGGAAGGAAGGAAGGAAGGAAAGAAGCAAGGAAGGAAGGAAGGAAGGGTAGAGAGAGAAAGAGAGAGAGAGAGAAAAGAAAGAAAGAAAGAAAGAAAGAAAGAAAGAAAGAAAGAAAGAAAGAAAGAAAGAAAGAAAGAAAGAAAGAAAGAAGGAAAGAAAGAAAGAAAGAGAAAGAAAGAAAGAGAAAGAAAGAAAGAAAGAAAGAAAGAAAGAAAGAAAAAGAAAGAAAGAAAGAAAGAAAGAAAGAAAGAAAGAAAGAAAGAAAGAAAGAAAGAAAGAAAGAAAGAAAGAGAGGGAGAGAGGGAAGGAGGGAGGGAGGAAGGAAGGAAGGAAGGAAGGGAGGAAGGAAGGGTCCTCCACAGCTATGATTCTCTCTGCTCTCCCTTTAACAGATGTTTCTGTTCTCTCAAGTTGCTCAGCCAATCAGGAGACTCTCCCTCACCCTTTTGGAAGAAGAGCACTACCACCATCACACAAAGAGTTTTCCTGGAACCAGGAGGCTGACCTTGCACATCACAAAATGCTTAGCAACTTGTGCTCCTGAGCACAGTCCTTATATGGATTTCAGATTCAGCATTTCAACACCAGATTCAGTTAGCCCAGCTGACCTCTGGATGCCTCAAAGAATTCAGGTTGAAAGGGTTCATCCCTGAGTCTCATGGCAAAACCTCATCCTCATTTGCACTGTTAAAATGTTCCCAGAATGTCCTCTCACATGCCCATATCAGAAGGCATGACCTCTGTGCCACAGTTGAGAAGGTCTTGGGTGGATTTTCCAGAAGAGTTAGACCTCATGAGGTTAGACTCAAGGTAACGGAAAGAAAGCTTGAAGGAAACAGAGACACTGGCCTACGCAGACAAGCTTTGTGGAGCGTGTGAGCAAAGTTTCCAAGTCCCTACATATTAAACGGTGGAACAGGAGTGAGATGAATTATCTGTGCCCCTAATTAGATGTTAGAGACAGGTCAATTTCGACTCAAGAACAAGGAAGAGTGTTTTAAAGGGGAGTGGCCAAAGATAGAACAATGTGATGCCTCTGTAGGTAGTAAGCACTCCATCAAAGGAAGTATGAAAACAAAGGCTGTATGACGATTGGGTGAGGAACCATCTTAGAGATAATTCAAGCATCAGGTGAAAGAGTGACTTGAAAAATCTCCAAGATCCTTTTCCACACACTCACATTTCTCTCTTCTTTATTCTCCCCATGACAGAGCAGTCTCTTTGAAATAGGACCAATGGCATCAACACTGATCCCTAAAGACCCTGCCCTCTGCATGGGCTGTGTCCTTAGCTATTTGAAATAGCATAGAGTAGACATGAGGAAATCTGTCACCCATCACAGCAGGGTGAAAACAGGGGGCCAAGGTGCTTCTAGGGGAGCCTTCTAAACCTCTGCGTTGGTCTTTGTCTATCACTCCCCTGATCACCAGGTAGCTTAGACAGCCTGCTGAAAAGAATTCAGAGGCTCTCAAGCTCCCAGCGGGAAAACCTTAGAGCCCTGTTGTTGGAAATAGCTCCCAACCTGCATCTCAGGCAGGTATTTTTAGGTTCTGTCTTGAAGACATAGAAACTTTCATACATTTCAGCTTCTTTGTCTGGAGTCACTGCAACCCCAGACATGTCATTGAAAGGGGGTATAATTGTGGTCTCCTCCACCCACCAATCTGAGCAAGTCTGAAAGAGCTTCCTGCTGTGCAGCAGGGAGGATGGAGAGCCTTTTCTGGCAAGGGAAAGTCAAAATGGATTTTTTTAAGTAATAATGTGTTGATCAAGAAGAGAAAAAAAGTCTACTGAGGAGAGGGGGCTCTGCTTTGGGGCTGATACAGAGAGAAAGGTTCCCTATTATTTTGAAACCTCGTCTTAGTTCTCCTTTGCAAGTGTAGAATTCAAGCCTGGAGGAGCTAAAGTCCTACTTGAGGATAGGAAATAAAGATGTTTGGAATGATCTGAGTTAGATCAGTGGCTATTGTTAATATGAGGCTCTCCGAGGAATAATTATAATTGTCAATCACTGGTCATAGCCTGACATTACAAGGAGAAAGAGAAGGGAAACCAAAATGATGCAGGGCAGATATCAAACTGGCAAAGGGCATTCTGATGGTGTGTAGGAGCTGGTAGAAGGGATGTTTGAGTTCCTGAGACGGTTTGGCAACCATATCACCATGGGCAGGTCAACAAAGGTGACAGGGCTATGATTTCTTGAGCTCCAGGAGAACTGTCTCAAGGCTGATGTTTTAACTACAGGGCAATTGATCCCAAGTGTCTGGAAGCACACTAAGTGCCTGTAGCCCATGTGACCATGAACAACAACATTAATCGAATCACCCACAATTAAGTTGCACCATCTCTCTCATCAATGGGTTTTGATATCAGACAGCAAAGTTGATTGAGGTGAAGAGGGTGTGGAGTTGGGTTAATGAAATGACCACTAGGCCTTTCCCATAGGAATAAAATAGTAAAGCGATTCTCCCACAGGATTCAGAAAAGAGATCACACATCATCAATTTTCTAACTTGACTGGAAAGCAAACACCTACTCCAGGAGTGGGATTTAGGGAGGATCAGAGAACAAGAGTATCCCGCATCAGAAACCAAACTCTGATACGGGAGCAGCAACATCATTCGCAGGTCCCAGAGCAAGATGAAAACACAGAGCCTGTTGTTTAAAAATTATTAAACACTTCAAGGGCCAGGTGCGGTGGCTTACACACGTAATCATAATACTTTGGGAAGCAGAAGCAGGAGAATTGCTTGACTCAGGAGTTCAAGGCCAACCTGGTTAACATACTGAGACCCCCATCTCTACCAATAAAAAGAACTTTTTAAAATTACCTGGGCATGGTGGCATGCACCTATAGTCCCAGCTACTTAGGAGGCTGAAGTGGGAGGATCACTTGGGCCTGGGAGATTAAGGTTGCAGTGAGCTATGATTGTGTCACTGCACTCTAGCTTGTGTGACAGATGGAGACCCCATCTCCCCCGCACCCCCCAACATACAAAAAGAATTTCAAGATAAGGTGTCAACAACAGGGCATTAAGCCAAATGGAAGGCCCTTTTGAGAGCAGGAGTTCATACAGTGATGTGGGTCACTTGCCTATGAAGCCATCTGTGATCAGAGTAAATCCCTGTCTGATGGTCACCGAGATCAGGAGCACTAGGAGATATGGGGACTTGTTCAAAACACAAAGACACCCTGTAGCTGTTATTGGAACAACTGGTAAGGAAAAGTCAAAATGGACTTTTAAAATAACAATATGTTGATTAATGAAAGAAAAAAATCTGTTGAAGGGAAGAAGCTCTGAATTTGGGTACTTGAGCCCAGTGGTTTGGCTTGTAAAAGGTTATATTACCTGTCAGTGCTTGACAGCATTTAATACAGAAATCACCCGATCCTAGTCAAACTTCCTATTCCACACACACACCCCCTCCCTCCAATAATTGCCAATATTTACTGAGTACTTACTGTGTGGTAGGTTTGGTACTAAAAGCTTTTATTTGAGCTTCATAATGACTCTATAAAGAATGAAACATTATTACCTTTATTTTTCAAATTTTAGATTCAGGGAGTGCATCTACAGATTTGTTACAAGGATATATTGCATAGTGGTGAAGTTTGGGCTTCTAGTGTGCCCATCACCCAAATAGTGAATACTGTACCAAACAGGTAATTTTTCAACCCTTGCTCCTCATCCCCTTTCCTCCTTTTGGGGTCCCCACTGTCTATTATTTTCATCCTTATGTCCATGTAAATCCATTGTTTAGCTCTCACTTATAAGTGAGAACATGTAGTATTTGAGTTTCTCTTTCTGAATTATTTCACCCAGGATAATGGCCTCCAGCTCCATCCACGTTGCTACAAAGGACATGATTTCATTATTTTTATGGCTGCATAGTATTCCATGGTGTATATGTACCATATTTTCTTTATGCAATCCACCACTGATGGATACTTAGGTTGATTCCGTGACTGCTACTGTGAATAGTGCTGCAATGAACCTGGTGGTACAGGTGTCTATTTTATATAATTGATATGGTTTGGCTCTGTATCCCCACCCAAATCTCATCTTGAATTGTACTCCCATAATTCCCACATGTTGTGGAATGGACCTCATGGGAGATTATTTGAATCATGGGGGCAGTTTCCCCCATGCTATTCTTGTGGTAGTGAATAAGTCTCACGAGATCTGATGGTTTTATCAGGGGTTTCTGCTTTTGCATCTTTCTCATTTTCTCTTGCTGCCACCATGTAAGAAGTGCCTTTTGCCTCCCACTGTGATTCTGAGGCCTCCCCAGCCACATGGAAGTGTAAGTCCAATTAAACCTCTTTTTCTTTCCAGTCTTGGGTATGTTTTTATCAGCAGTGTGACAACAGACTAATACAGTAAATTGGTACCAATAGAGTGAGGCGCTGCTGACAAGGTACCCAAAAATGTGGAAGTGACCTTGGGATTGATAACACACAGATACTGAAACAGTTTGGAGCGCTCAGAAAAAGATAGGAAAATGTGGGAAAGTTTGGAACTTCCTAGAGACTTGTTGAATGGCTTTGACAAAAATACTGATAATGATATGGACAATGAAATCCAGGCTGATGTGGTCTCAGATGGAGATGACAAACTTTTTGGGAACTGGAGCAAAGATGACTCTTGTTACGTTTTAGCAAGGAGACTGGTGGCATTTTGCCCCTGCCCTAGAGATTTGTGCAACTTTGAACTTGGGAGAGATGATTTAGGGTATCTGACAGAAGAAATTTCTAAGCAGCAAAGCATTCAAGGAGTGATTTGGGTGCTGTTAAAGGCCTTCAGTTTTAAAAGGGAAGCAGAGCATAAAAGTTCAGAAAATTTGCAACCTGACAATGTGATAGAAAAGAAAAACCCATTTTCTGAGGAGAAATTCAAGCCAGCTGCAGAAATTTGCGTAAGGAGCCCAACATTAATCCCCAAGACAATGGGGAAAGTGTCTCCAAGGCATGTCAGAGGTCTTCACAGTAGCCCCTCCCAGCACAGGCCCAGAGGCCTAGGAGGAAAAAGTGGTTTTCTGGGCTGGATCCAGGGTCCCCCTGCTGTGTGCAGCCTAGGGACTTGGTGTCCTGCGTCCCAGCCTTTCCAGTCATGACTAAAAGGAGCCAAGGTACAGCTTGGGCTGTGGCTTCAGAGGATGGAAGCCACATGCCTTGGTAGCTTCGACGTGGTGTTGAGCCTGCGAGTGCACAGAAGTCAAGAATTGAGGTTTGGAAACCTCTGCCTAGATTTCAGAAGACGTATGGAAGCACCTGGATACCCAGGCAGAAGAGTTTGCTGCAGGGACAGGGCCTGCATGGAGAATCTCTGCTAGGGCAGTGCAGAAGGGAAATGTGGGGTCGGAGTCCCCACACAGAGTCCCTACTTGGGCACTGCCTAGTGGAGCCGTGAGAAGAGGGCCACCATCCTCCAGACACCAGAATGGTAGATCCACTGACAGTTTGCACTGTGCATCTGGAAAAGCTGCAGACACTCAATGACAGCCTGTGAAAGCAGCCAGGAGGGGGGTTATACCTGCAAAGCCACAGGGATGAAGCTGCCCAAGGCCATGGAAACCCACCTCTTGCATCCGTGTGATCTGGATGTGAGACCTGGAGTCAAAGGAGATCATTTTGGAGCTTTAAAATTTGACCGCCCCACTGGATTTCAGACTTGCATAGGCCCTGTAACACTTTTGTTTTGGCCAATTTCTCCCCTTTGGAAAGGCTGTATTTATCCAATACCTGTGTCCCCATTCTATCCAGGAAGTAACCAGCTTTGGACTGTGGACTTTTGGGTTAATGCTGAAATGAGTTAAGACTTTAGGGGACTGTTGGGAAGGCATGATTGGTTTTGAAACATGAGGATATGAGATTTAGAGGAGCCAGGGACAGAATGAGATGGTTTGGCTCTGTATCTCCACTCAGATCTCATCTTGAATTCTACTCCCATAATTCTCACCTGTCGTGGGAGGGACGTGGTGGGAGATTATTTGAATCACAGGGATGGTTCCCCCGTATTGTTCTTGTGGTAGGGAATAAGTCTTACGAGATCTTGTGGCTCTATCAGGGGTTTCTGCTTTTGGATCCTTCTCATTTTCTCTTGCCACTCCCATATAAGAAGTGCCTTTCGCCTCCCACCATGATTCTGAGGTCTCCTCAGTCCTGTGGAACTGTAAGTCCAACTAAACCTCACCTTTGAGTCTCAGGTATGTCTTTATCAGTAGTGTGAAATGGACTAATACAATAATGATTTCTTTTTTTTTTTTTTTTTTTTTTTTTTTGATAGATGCCCAGTAATGGTGCTTCTGGGTTGAATGGTAGTTCTATTTTTAGTTCCTTGAGAAATCTCCATACTATTTTCCATATTATCCCAGTTTTAAAGCTAAGGGAGATGAGGCTTCATGGGATTAGCTATCAGACTTGCATTTCCCAATGCAAGGTCTATAACTACTGCATGGACAGGGCCTGAATTCTGAATTCTGACTTAGATTTTTTTTTTTTTTTTTTTTGAGATGGAGTCTCACTTTGTCATCCAGGCTGGAGTGCAATGGTGCAGGCTTGGCTCAGTGCAACCTCCGTCCCAGATCCAAGCCATTCTCTTGCCTTAGGCTCCCAAGTAACTGGGAT
Organism: Chlorocebus sabaeus; assembly: GCF_047675955.1. Taxonomy (NCBI): domain Eukaryota; kingdom Metazoa; phylum Chordata; class Mammalia; order Primates; family Cercopithecidae; genus Chlorocebus; species Chlorocebus sabaeus. Next base: position 48,257,730 of record NC_132908.1, on the reverse strand, counting down.
TAGAGGCACCCACTACCATGCCCTGCTAATTTTTGTATTTTTAGTAGAGATGGGGTTTCACCATGTTGGCCAGGCTGGCTTCAAACTCCTGACCTTAACTGATTTGCTCTCCTCAGCCTCCCAAAGTGCTGGGATTATAGGCGTGAGCCACCGTGACTGGCCTGACCTGGATTCTTAACCAGGAGACTACACTCCCTTCTTCGGAACTGGTTGTTTCACTGTCTTTTTCTTTTTCTCACCTGTCCCATTTGACAATCAAAGGAAGAGAGGTCAAGGCACTCTGAAAGTTACTTGGAAAATTACTAGGAGAATCAAGTCCAAACATAACCCCTGCTCATGGCTCCCTAATTGAACAAAAGAAGGAAGAAAGGGAATGGCGCCGAACACCCTTCAGCGCTCATACAGCCACGCGGCTGAGGACCAAGGCTGGCAGGACGTCAGTAGGTCACAAGCCCCACACCTCCTGGAAGGGTAGGCGCTGAGCCAGGCAGACAGACCCCCAAGTCAAACAAATGGAAAAGCCTAAGGGAAGAGCCCACCCCACAAATACCTGTAAAATCTTTTTAGGTTCAAACAGTATTTTGCAATAGCCAGGAAAAAAAAAAAAAAAAAGACCTGGCTGAAGCAGTTTGTAAAAGTGTAAAGGAGAAGTTAATTAAATCATAACTTAGTTGCTAAGAAGGCTTTGCTCCTGGTTGGAAGGAAATTGATCCTACAATTGGAAGCAAAAGTTTTCAGAGCAGGGGAATGTGGTCCAGCTTATTTTAACATTTCTTCCCCATTTTTTGCCATGATGGGAAATATCAGGAAATAAGAGGGTATAAGGAAAAGGAGCCTGGGATCCTCTCACCCTAGGATTCACCAGCAGCTCTTCCATAAATGGAACTGCTGATCACTCAGAACCAAGGCAATGCTGACTCAGCCTTAGCATGAAGAAGGAAGGAGCTCTTCAGAGGCAAGTCTGAAACCAGGAGATTGGACAGAGAGTCCGGCATTTCAGCACCTACCAGGTGTGAGAAGTCTTTCCCACTACTTTGCTAGAACATCTGTCTGCTTTAGCCATCTCTGTCAATCCCAAAGAGCTTCTCAAAAACAGGAATTATTGTTTAATTTGTCGTGGTGTCCTTCAGTGTTTATCTGGCACATAGGAGGCTCAGTAAGTTGAACTGGCAATAGCTGGGCTTGTAGAGGAAGGTGCTTATTTGGGATCCAAGTGTTTTCCTTTACATCTTATTCTCTCTATATTTTGATTCCTACTAACAGGCTGAGAAGAGCTATTTGAGATATTTAGTGACATTGCCACTTTAATAAAACTTTACACAATATATATATATAAAAAGAAATATTTGCTTTCTATGTTCTTCCTATATCTCATGATTGTGTATGCCTGGGAGGAGAGACATACTCATGGATGGACCAGCAGTATCCTTCACTCACAGTAGCTTCTGAAATACTTTTTTATTTTGAGACAGTCTCACTCTGCCACTGATGCTGGAGTGCACCGCTCCCTGCAGCCTCAACCTCCTGGGCTCAAGTGATGCACCCACCAAGGCTTTCCAAAGTGCTGGGATTACAAGCATGAGCCACCACAGCTTGCAACTTCTGAAATATTAAGCACGGCACTTTAGAGGCCATAATCATTCTTTGCCACGTGTGTTTTAAATAATCCCTTAGAATGAAATATAGTTAGGAAGGCTGGGCGCGGTGGCTCACGCCTGTAATCCAAGTACTTTGGGAGGCCGAGGCGGGTGGATCACGAAGTCAGGAGATTGAGACCATCCTGGCCAACATGGTGAAACCCCGTCTCTACTGAAAATACAAAAATTAGCTAGGCATAGTGGCACGTGCCTGTAATCCCAGCTACTCAGGAGGCTGAGGCAGGAGAATCAGTTGAAACAGGGAGTCAGAGGTTGCAGTGAGCCGAGATCATGCCACTGCACTCCTGCCTGGTGGCAAAGCGAGACTTCGTCTCAAAAAAAGAAAGAAAGAAAGAAAGAAAGAAAGAAAGAAAGAAAGAAAGAAAGAAAGAAAGAAAGAAAGAAAGAAAGAAAGAAAGAAAAGAAAGAAATATAGTAAAGAAGAGTAAATGCGGCCAGCACTGTTAGTTTGAAGTCTCAAAATACTTATGAGATGTTGAGTAAAAACTATACCCTAACATTTAGTGTATTTAACGCCCTAACATTTGTATCTATTTCTGTTCATTCCTATAAAGTTCCTGAATTCGTTTCAGCCACAGCTTTGTATCAAGCTTGTGCAAGGTGATGGCTCTACATTCCCGGGTTGGTGGGTTTCTGCTGTCAAAGGCGAGTTTCGCAGCACTTGAGCTTAGAGATTCCAAATGAGTTACACCCGTTGGATTGATTCTGACTTGCCAGACACTTTCAGCTACGGAAACAGCCAGGGAAAATGAGAAGCAGGATCTGAATAGATGCCTGGTTTCACCCCGTCATACACAGGCTCCCCCAACAACTGACTGGTGGATCCTCCCAACCTTTATTCTTCCATTCAAGTTGGGGAGGATCAGGAAAAAAGGGAAAGAAAACGGGGGAGCCTGAAGAGAGGGCAGCCCAGCGTGCGTGACTGAATGTCAGGTTGTACGGGAGAGTTATAATTAAAGTCCAAGATGACAGATAACTATAAAATCAGATTGGTTCCTTTCCACATGGAAGGAAAACATAATGTTGTCGCCCAACCCAAGCTTTTTTGTAAATTGAAATTACAGTTTTATTTGGAGCTATTTTTAAAGGTCCATTAATTAAAAATTGGAAGTCATGCCAATGCAAGAAATCCCATAAAAGGTGTTAGATTTAATGATCACCAAGGACTATAATTAAAAGATGATGTTATCTGAATATCAAATGCTCTAAATCCATGTTTGTTTTTTATTGAAAAATAAACAAATTCGGGAGCAAAAGAAAAAAATAGAAAAGATATGTGCAAAATGTAATGATAATGGTTGACTTCTAAACAGCCAAGGAAATTATAGTCATCATGTGTGGAAAAAGAACAAACACCTCTTAATTGCATTTCATTATAACGTACCTTTCTCTGCTCAGTTGTATATATTAATTATAAAAATCGTGTTGCAGAGCAGAAGTGGCTCTACAATAGTTTTTTTCCCCCTTCCTCCCTTAATTCTGTCTGAAACAGGATGGAAGAACAATATCATCTGTCATCTGCAAAAGGAGCTTTCAAAGACAAAATCATAAAAAGAATGAAAGGCTATTATATAAAAAAGAAAAAAATGCTTTGATTTCACAGATTTTCCACTTATGAATGTTTAAGGTTATCTGTTCTTTTAGCAAAGTATCGTCTCATATTGTTTTGTATGCGTATGTTCAGGTAACATCACTTTCTGATAACTGTATCACATGGCATAGGCATTACGTAGATAATTGTTCATGGAAGAGGGGAGTGGGTAGGAAGAAGTACTATTATGGAGAGACGCCATGCAGGACTTGAAGAATTTTCTAAGCTTAGGCAAAATAAGAAAGTGGTGGTTTGGATTTGAGGCCAGTGCTCTTTATTGACAGGCTGCTGTTTACTTCTACTTAGGAAAATGATGGAAGTAAACGACTTGTAGTACAACAAAAAGGCCCCAGTTAAGCACTGCAAAGACCCCAAGAATGCCAGTGTTCCAGATGATGGAATGGGGTAAGCCAAGGTGGCATTAGGAATTCTGCTTTATCAGAAATCTGCGGGAGCAGGTGAGATCCATCTGTTTGGCGAGGGTTAATGTATGATTCCAGAGAGAGCTTACAATCTAACCTGGGCTTTTAGGAGATGTATGTGCATAACTGCAGTTTTCTGGGCAGAGTTCCATAACTTACCAGATTCTTGGCTGCATCTGTAACCCAGAAAGGCCTAAGTAAGAACTGCTGCTCCAGGCCCTGGGTGCTGAATGTGTGGTCCATGGACCAGCAACAAAGGCATCACCTGGGAGCTTATGGAAATGCAGAATCTTGGGCTCCACCCTGGACCTGCAGAATTAACAGTGATGTTTCAGTAAGCTCTCTGGGTGATTCACGTGCACTTTAAAGTGTGAGATGGACTGATTTTGATGATGCTGTGGACACAATCCATGCCCGTTCATGGCTCTAGAGAGCCACAGCTCTCTAGAGATCCGTGTCTGTGGATCACAGTGACTCAGATTCAACCCCAGGATCAGCCGTGTGATCTTAGCCCTCAAGAAAGTAGCAAAAATCAATACTTTCCTCATATGACTGCTTTGAAAATTAAATGAGATCATGTGTGGATAACATGGAACAGAATGCCTGACACATAGCACTCCATAATAGTTATTCTTTTTACACATTTCCTGGATTGTGTCAGATTCTGGAAATTATTCATGACATCAAAAGTGTTATGATCTACAAGTCTAGAGAAGTGGTTCTCAACCTGGGTAGTTTTGCTCCTGAAGCACATTTGGCCATGTCTAGAGACACTTTTCATGGTCATACCGAGGAGACAGAGACTTCTGTCAACTCATGAGTAGAGACTAGGGGTACTGCTGAACACGCTACACTGCACAGGATAGTAAGCAGTGACTGACCAACCTATGGAAGTTAGGTCCTCCTCATCCCATCCTGCTAACCATAGCTCAGCACCTTGTTTATTTTCTTTGTCGAACCCTCATGCTCAGTAATTATTGCGAACTTATTATGTGCACGATTCTGTTCTGCCTTAATAGGAGACATTAATGGGAGATCTCTCACGCGCATGTATCCTGAGACTCCCATGCCTAGCACAGATGGGAGCTTCCAAAGCAAGCAAATTTGTGCTGGGCTTGCCTCTACCATATCGGTGAGACACATCAGGGACTTTAATATATCTGTTCCTCTGGTCCCTCTGTCTCTTTAAAAACTTGAGGCCAGGCACAGTGGCTGACATCTGTAATCCCAGCATTTTGGGAGGCCAAAGAGGATGGATCACTTGAGGCCTGGAGTTCAAGACCAGCCTGGCCAACATGGTGAAACCCCATGTCCACTAAAAATAAAAAATTAGTCAGGCGTAGTGGCTCACACCTATATTCCCAGCTGCTCAAGAGGCTGAGGCAGGAGAATCCCTTGAACCCAGCATGCAGTGAGCAGAGATTGCGCCAATGCACTCCAGCCTGAGCAACACAGCAAGACTCTGTCTCAAAACATAAAAATAAAAAACAAAAATAAATAAAAACTCGAGACAAAACTAGAATAAAAATCTTGAGTTTGGGGTTATTTTAGGTCTCCTAAGGATTCCCAGAAATTAGATCAGATAAAAGAGAAGAAAATAAATAAGCAGATGCATTTCCAGCCACAAGCAGCACAGTGGCATGGTAAAGACAGGAGGCTTTAACACTTTTATTTTTTAAAAAAGACAGAAAGATGATGGACTCTGGGTTTAGGCAAAACTGCATCCCATTAGCTTCAACACTTACTAACTATGTGACTTTATGTGGGTTTTTTTCTTTCTTTCTTTTCTTTTTCTTTTTTTTTTTTTTTTTTAGACAAGGTCTTACACTGTCACCCAGACTGGAGTGCAGTGGTGCAATCTCGGCTCACTGCAATCTCTGCCACCCAGGCTCAAATGATTCTCCTGCCTCAGCCTCCAGAGTAGCTGGGATTACAGAAGCACGCCACCACCGCCCCGCTAATTTTTGTATTTTTAGTAGAGATGAGGTTTCACCATGTTGGTAAGGCTATTCTTGAACTCCTGACCTCAAATGATCTGCCCGCCTCGGCCTCCCAAACTGCTGAGATTACAGGCGTGAGCCACCACGCCTGGCCACTAAGTGACTTTACAAGTTACTCAGCAGTGCAAATGGGACTAATCATGGAATGACTTCCGAAGGTATTCTGAGAACACAATCTTACAGCAAATATTCAGCACACACTGGCCAAAGGACTGCCATGTGCAGAGCACCGTGCTAGGCGCTGGTGCATATAAACCATTTGGCACAGTACTTGGTGTAGCATGAGTATGTGGCACAAGCCACAGTTAATACACACACTGCGCTCACCCTGCTCTCACATGCTCTCACAGACAAGCTGGGCTGATGAAGGGAACCCAGGAATCCCAGGAGGGATGCCTGCCTTTTGCAGCTTGTTGCCACTACTTGGGCAAGATTTGTGGCGACTTGAGGATCACGCCATCTTGGTGCCCAGTGGTGTTTGGCTTAGTAAAAAGAATCAAAGGATGGTTAAAAATAGTTGAAGTCAGCAAATTAAAGTGTCCTTTGTCAACTCTTTAAAATTAGGTAGGAAGGACACATCAAAGGAGTCTGGGAAAATAAATTACTGCCTTAGGAAATGGAAGAAAAGTGTTTGTGCAAGATTTATCAGTGTTAGCAACACAATGTCGGAAAAGTAGACCCAACCTAAATATCCAAATATACGGAGAATCATTTGGGAAATTAGGAAAATCAGTGAAACAGAATTTTTGTTTTACTTTAAAAAAATTAAAATTATATAAATCTATGAAAAATATACAAGAATGTTTGTGTACATAACACCTATGTGAAAATATAGCTCTGTGATCTGGTTGTTCACAATAAAATACAAGACATGAATAAAGTTATATCAAGCTGGTAGATTATGTGCTCTATTCATTTTTTATTCAAAATTTCCTTTAGTCCTGCTAAAACCTGTTTCTAATTAAGAATAATAATACCAATAATAATAATTGACTACTTTAGGGTTAGCTGGATTAATAACTAAGAATTTTCCTATTCTGGAAAAAAAGAAAAAAAACTCTAAAAAAGATCCCAGAAGGAGAAAAATAAATAAAAACACATTGAAAAAATTAAATATGGCCAGTGGGTAAACTGTAATTCCCTAGTGCCTAACAGTTTGAAACAGAATGTTATGCAGATGGTCATTTGCATGCTTAACTATGGAGAGAGGAGCAGGTACTCTTGAGAAAGAAAAAAGGAAAAGGTTATACTTTGAAGCAGGGATTACCAAGGAAGTTTTAATCTCTCCTCAAACTTAAGACCACTTTGTACAACCAAATCCTGGACTATGGCCACCTCCCAACAGAGCAAATAAAAATGTTCAGATACTCATGTATTGGGTTCAGAAAGACCTGTTTCTAAATCCCTGTGTCAGTTCTTTGGTGTTTGACTTTGAGCAAAGTGTTTAATATCTCTGAACTCCTATTTCCTCATCTGTAAAATGGAAAAAACATTCCTCTTCCATAGGGCTGATTTGAGCATCCAATGATGTACATAAAACACCTAACACCAATAAGTGCCCAATCAGCATCTGTTAATTACACTATGAATATTACTATTCTAATATGTTGTTCTCACACTCCATTTTATTCCTATCTGTGAGTCGGGTAATGGGCCAGGCTGCCTGGGGTGTTTGGATGAAGATCTCTTTCTTTTTTTTTTGAGACAGAGTATCACTCTGTTGCCCAGGCTGGAGTGAAGCGGTGCGATTTCGGCTCACTGCAACCTCCGAATCCCGAATTTAAGCAATTCTCCTGCCTCAGGCTCCTGAGTAGTTGGGATTACAGGCACGTACCATCATGACCAGCTAATTTTTGTATTTTTAGTAGAGACAGGATTTCACCATGTTGGTCAGGCTGGTCTTGAACTCCTGACCTTGTGATCTGCCCTCTTTGGCCCCCTAAAGTGCTGGGATTATAGGTGTGAGCCACTGCGCCTGGCCGAGATCTCTTTTTTGGCTTTATCTTCCATGCCAAATCTCAAAACTCCAACCTGTGAGTTTCTTCCATTGCTAATTGCCACTCCCCACACTGTGACAGCTGTGTCTTTCCTGTTTAGTAGCTGATGAATCCATCAAAAGATGCTTTTGTAAAGTAGTGATTTGGGGGTTGCTTAAGTGCCTGATAGAATATGTGACATTGACAGGTTCCCTGGGGATGGGGACTGTGTTTACCACCGCATGTTCTCAGAGGGTGCCAAACAGGTGCCCAGCCCAAACCTACTTGGGATCACCATGCAGCAAGTTGGGAAATGCCTACCCAGACCTAGTTCTAGTTTCTATGGTAATGGTGGTTTGGGGGCCAATATTGCAACAATCCTATTTGCAGATATCTGCAACACGGCTTGTAATTCCCAAACAGTGCTGTTTTTCCTTGTTCTCTTCCTGCCAATCATTCCTGTTCAAGACTTTTCTGATTTCTATTCTGTACCATCAAAACTCTGTTCTCTACACAGCAGACTGAGATCTCTGAGTACAGTATATTTCTGGTAAGGACTCAATATCTACTAACACTGTATTGAGCAATACATCTGAAAAAAACATGGGCTTGAAAGTGGGACTCCCCCAAATTCTCTGTAAATCAAGTCAACTCTTGAGTGCCTACTGGGTGCTGAGCCCAGTTCTAGAGGCTGCTGGCCGGATGAAGAAAAAAAAGAGAGTAAATATTAACACACAACATCCAGACTTCAAGGACATCAGAGTGGAGTTGGGGGAAATGGTCATGTTTCCATCTCAGAATGATGCACGGAAAATTAATAAGGGCTTATCTAGATGTAATGAAAGCCTGGAGCCTTCACCAAGGAGAAATAAAGATATTCTAGTTATAGGATCAGGCAAGGAAATTAAAGAGGTCTAGACAAACACCACAGAAGAGCAGTTCTTGAGCTGGGCAAATGGGCACTAAAGAATGAAGAAATGACACTTCCAGCTAAGAGAACAGCATGATCAAGGGAACAGAATCCCCCAAAATGCATTTTGTACTAGAAATGGTAGGGAAAAACCAAGAGTGGCAAGGACTTTGATTATATAGGGGAAGGTGATAGGGAATAGAGCTCATATGTTGATCGTACCAGTCATTATAGCAACACCTGCCATTTCCTGAGTACTTGTTGTCTTCTTGACTCCGCAGTAAATAGCTCATTATTAAAAGTAAATCTCTATTAAGATGTAGAAAGGACTTACCGTGTCAGGAACTGTGCTAAGCACTTGATGTGCACGTATATTGCTAGCAAATAAGCTCTGTACGCTGTTGGAGATTTTTGTTTTCTCTGTTCTGCTTCTGAACAGATTTGTAATACACCGAAATATTCTTCAAGCAGTGCAGTAGGTGAACAGGTGAACTTTCAAGACAGCTCCACACTTTACCAACTGTGTGACTCAGAACTAGTTACTCTCCCTTCTCGAAGCTCACTTTCCTCATCTATAAAATGAGAGATGCAGTTAAATTTGTGCCTTCCCAAGGTGATTGAGAAGAGTAAATAAGAGACTACCTGAAAAGCACCTGGTATGGAGCCTGGTCATGGTAAACACTTACTAAATAGTAATTATTATTGCCATTCCATCACCAGCAGTTTACTGAAGGCCAGTGAAGCTATCCTGAGAACCTGCTGGAAACTGAGAGATAACACTGCATTTCTTTTGCCTGTTTTTTACCACCCGACGTGTTGATCCTTTTCTCAAATTATCAGCTAAAAGGTTGAACTTGATGACTTCAAAAAAAATAATAATAATAATTGATGACTTCAATATACTTCTCGCTTTGAAATACCCATTTTCCAATACCCCATGCAAATACCCCTCCTCCAGGAAGCCTTGCCAGATCTCTTCAACCTACAAAGCTCTTCCTCTCTGCTGAATGCTAACTGTTGCTTATCTTAAGCTGTTCACCATTATGTGATTGGGCCAAGGAGAAGAGTACCTCATCTACACCCTCTGAGCCCTCAGAGACCCTTGGGCCAGAGTAGGGGGTGTGGGATGGAGATGAACATGGTATTAGGGAACTCTGGCAGGCACTGGCTCATCCTGCACCCATAAACACCTACCCAACCAGTTAGCAGCCACTCTCCTCTTTCATACTCATCTTCCTTCTTAGAGTTCCACATCAAGACTGAATTTTCACTCCTGAAGCCATGTTCTTTAGACAGACTCTCATCTGTCACCCATGCTAGAGTACAATGGCACAATCATGGCTTGCTGCAGCCTCAGGTGACCCTCCCACCTCAATCTCCCTAGCAGCTGGGATTATAGGTGCACACCACCACGCCTGGCTAATTTTTTGCATTTTCAATAGAGAGGGGATTTTGATGTATTGCCCAGGCTGGTCTCGAACTCCTGAGCTCAAGTTATCCCTGCCACTTTGGTCTCCCAAAGTGCTGGGATTACAGGCATAAGTCACCGTGGCTGGGCCCTGAGGCCACTTTCTTCTTGAAAATTGTATTGTTCTGATGAAAATATGCCATGATTCATCTTTCATTGTCTCTTGATTCACTATCGCTTATGTTTTAAGGTGTTTGGGGTTTAGAGTTTTTTTAAAAAAGAATCATCAAGTATTTAAATCAATCTCTCTCCTTTTTATTGATAGAGACTCAAGCCTACTGATTAACTTTTCAATCAAAGCCGCCTGCAACACACAAGGCAACTGCAATTGCAGCTTTGGCAACAACCGAAGTAGTCATTTAGCTGACTTCTTCTGTGTTTCTAGTTACCCCTCTGTGTGAATCTGTACGTCTGTGATTTCACAGCCTTCAAAGAATCCTCTATGTATGTTAGGATTATTACTCTCCATCTTTTCCATTTGAGAAAATGGATGATCAGAGATGATAAGTAGCTTGTCAAAAGACACACAGCCGATAAATGGCAGAGTTAAGGAACTAATCTGGCCACTAGGAGTCCACTGTCTTGACCACTAGTCCACTGGGTTTATCACCTTCTCTTCTGTTTGCATTCACTGAGAACTCATTGAGGGCAGTGGTTTTGTCTCTTTTATAGTTGCCTGGCAGCCTGGCACCAAGTAGATGCTCAAAATGTTCAAATCAGTTGTTCTTTCTAGAAATAAGTGCCTAATCTAGGTCAGACCAGTTCTAGATCAGTGGATGAGGTGTCTGAAGGGGGATGAGCAGTAAATAAGGTAGCACAGGTCTCAGTCCTCATGAGGCTTAAGTTGCATTCAGTGGAGTGTTCTGCTTTAACTCTTAGTTTGCTCTGATAAACTCATTGTTTTGTGGACCTTTGCTTAATGCAGATTATCTGGCTTTCTGGGGATCAGCATCATGAATCTGACGACTCCTGTCCAGCCTGAGAGGTGCAAGGTGGTCTTGATCACTGCCGCAGGCAGTTGCCTGATGTGACCCACTTCTTTTCTTCCAGAATGTATTAGGTTGATGCAAAACTAATTGCAGTTTTTGTCATGGAAAGTAATGGCAAAACCTGCAATTACTTTTGCACCTACTTAATAGAATACAAAGACACGCCAATCCACTTAGGGGATGGTAGAGAAAGAAACAAAAGAAGTAGCACCTTGGCAATGAAGCTGCAGAAAGGAGGGCTGGAGATGGGGATCCTTCCTGCTGGAGAGCCTGCCTTTCCTGCTTTGCAGTTGAATTGAGGAGTGTTTTAAGCCTACTTTGTTTGCCATCAACATCAAAATGTCTTTCTCGATTGTAAACTTCTGGAAAGTGAGACTGAGAACATGTGTGGTTATGTAAATGGCCCAGTGATATCCGTTCACTATTCCCACAGCAGATGGCTGGCTATCTATGGCCTGAATTCTATCATCCTTTTGAAATCTTTGCTAACTTGCTGATCCTTTCTGGAAGTCAGCTTTTCTATCAGTAAAATGAGAGAGTGTCCTCCAGACTCCTCCCAGAAAGTTGTGTGGCTTTCTCCTGAGTCCCCTACCATGTGTTAGGATATTCTGTGATGTTTCAGTGAAAGTAGCTGGTGCTGCAGAGGTCTCCACTGGGAATGAGAAGCAAATCCTTAGGAAACAGGTGGTCTTCCACAAGCAGTGATACACACCCATGACTGGCACCCAGGCAAGTCTTGCCAAACCACATCATGTTACCTGTTCATTTCAGGGCCAGGAGCCTTTTGTCAAGGAAGGTAAGGAAGAGCTTCTGATGGTGACGGCCAAGTTCTCGTTGACTCAAGTTTCAATCTTCACACTGATTTCTGTTCTCATTATTTAATTTCCTCCTCATCAGACAGAATTAAATACCAAATACCATTCCCAGGTCTTCTAAAGTCCAATTGCCCAAATGCTTTGTTTCCAACTTCCATAAAAGTTTAAATTTCCTCTTCCCCTGCTCAAATTTCTGCCAAAACAGTCATCAGCAATGAAATTTTTGAAGCTAATTAGCATATCAGATATCTGTAATAAGCTAATCATGTATTTCTTGGATTGTACTTCTCTGGTTAGTGGTTATTAATCACAAATATCATTCATGTCATTTGAAATATTCCTGTTGGCGGATGTTTTTATGCTTGAAGAATTCAGCTAAAGGTCTTTAGCTACGGATGCAGACCCTTCCCCCTACTCCAGCCCCACCCCACCATGAGAGGCAAGATTCAATCGTGTCTTGTTGAACAGGGTTAACCTTCAGGGGAAACAACATTAAGGGAAGTAATTATCCATTCACACTGAGCTGGCTACAAATAAAGTGAGAAAATCACCTTCTCAGAACTCACATGAAAAACATAATGTAGTTAATATTAAATAAAGGGATTGGGCAATCTGGCCTCTTTTTACAGTGTGTGCTTATGTGTCCTTGATCAGGGGCTGTTTTGTTTATGATTAATGAATGACTCACCTTGGGCTGTGTTCCGTTCAATGCATACCTCATTATGAATTTGAAGAGGTCATTTCTTTCTTGGATTTAAAATAAGAATCTCTTTGTACATTCAGAAGGTTAAGAGTTTGATATTGGTGAAAAATTAGGGCAAAGAGAACTGGGGGACATTTGCTTTGGGTTATTTCTTGTTGTTACTGTTGTTGTTGTCGTTGTTGGCTTATAATGTTCAGAATCTGGAGAAAATTTCTAAGCCTGGGCTCTGATTTCAAAGTAGGTCCTCAAATTATGTGACTTGGGCTCAACTTATCTGTGGCAATAGTAGTGCCCTACAGTGCTGTGAATCAGAAGGGCTTGATATCTCACCTCAGAAGGGCTGTCCAGGCTTCTCCAGGAGGGGCTTGCAGAGGGGCGTTCAAATGGTACAAACATAAATTAAAAGGAAACAAAATCTGAAGCCCCAGTATTCAGATAGGGCATACAGTCCAGCAGCCTCTCTTTTAATATCTTCTTTTTTCTTTAAAACTGTGTTTTCTGTTTAATTTCATTTATACTTAATGTCAGAATGAGTGTAAATTGCAATGTAGTTTACCAAACCCTACAAAACCCAATGTTGATGCAGAAGGTCGTAACTGGGTTAAAAACTGTATGCTTTTTTTTTTTTTTTGCAAGATTCCTGACAAATAAAACCATCTGATAAGAAAATATCTTTGTCATTTTATAGATATAAGTGCATGCACACACACAAACATACATACCAAGCATACCCACAAACACATATGTCACAGGAAGATAGATGACAGATAGGCAGATATCAAGCTGCAAGTGTAGACTTTGTTTTTTAATTCAGACAAGAGGGATACTACCCAGGAGAGGGAACTTCTATGTTTGAGACACAGCCCCAAGGTGGTAGAGGCACTTTCAGATTGACTATCACTTCCACCTGTGCACACACAAACGTGTGGTTTGACCACCGGTGGGCCCCACCACAGCTCAGTTAATGATCTTTCCACAGGGGTATGTGTGTTCACTTGTGCATCCAAATGAGGGCTTGTCACGCAGAAATAAAAGCACATGCACGAACAGGCCTTGGCAGTTGACTAAGGATACCCACTTCATGGTAGACATAGTTCATTAGTCACCTAGCCAACTTTTTTAAAAAGTCAAGTTATTTCTTTATGTGTGAGAGAAACTATGTCCTTTGATCACAGCCATTAAGATGAGATTAAATAACAGCAAATCTCAGAGACCCAAGCATTACTCCCTGCTCTATCATTAACAGGCCATGTGACCTTGGGCAGGTCATTTTCCCTCACTGGGCATCCAGGGTTGTTTCTGTAAAAGGAAGGCTTTGGAGGACTAGGTAGACCTTAATATCTTTCCTTAACATCAATGTTCTATGACTTTTTTCCTAGAAATGATGCCCTTCTCATCAATATTCTATGATTCTGTTAAAATACAAGAATAGCTGACACAACATACGAAACACCTCCACTTCAAAATGTCCTCTTGGTGGATGTCTTGCTGTTTCATAAATTAAATGCAGAAGATCAGTGTCTTTCTTGTCTTTCGCCATAACTGTTATCTGCCTCCTAGGCCTATGAGCACCTGTCACACACTAAGTCCATTCACGTTTTGTTGGTTACTCTCATGAAGTACCGTCATGGTAGAGTACCAGACAGGCCACTTCAATGGCAACAAACAAATACGGTTTCTACAACTAGAAATATAACTCTCTTTTATTTTCTAACTTCATCAATGAAAATACGATAACTGGAATTGTGTGACTGCCAAGGAAAACACCAAGCATAATCTTTTCAGAGATTTTTTTTCTTTTTTTTTTTTTTGAGAAAGGGTCTCTCTGTCACTCAGGCTGGAGTGCAGTGGTGCATCCATGGCTCACTGCAGACTTGACCTTCTGGGCTCAAGCAATCATCCCACCTCAGCCTCCCAAGTAGCTGGACTACAGGAACATACCTAGCTAATTTTTGTATTTTTTTTTTTTTTTGAAAACTAGGGTCTCACTATGCTGCCCAGGCTGGTCTCAAACTCCTGAGCTCAAATAATCCACCCACCTAAGCCTCCCAAAGTGTTAGGATTACAGGTGTGAGCCACTGCACCCAGCTTAGACATTTTTTTCTTTATAGATAGTAATACAATCTGGCAACTTCCAAAACAAAGCGAATGTTCAAGAAATGTAGCAAAGTTTCATAGGAAAGTTTCCTCAAATTACCGTGAAACATTTTTTAAAAGATTCAGGGCCCAAATAGTAATAATAAGTTTTTAAAAATGTATTACAAAATTAGAATTTGAATGGAGCAAAGATATTTATTTTAAATCAGGGTGTCCAATATTTTGGCTTCCCTGGGCCATATTGTAAGAGGAAGAATTGTCCTGGGCCACACATAAAATACCCTAACACTACTGATAGCTGATGAACTAAACAAAAAAGGAAACACAAATTTCAGGAAAATCTCACAGTGTTTTAAGAGATTTCACAAATTTGTGTTGAGCTGCATTCAAAGCCATCCTGGGCCACATGTGGCTCACAGGTCCCGAGTTGGACAAGCTTGTTGTAAATGATCACTCCACATTCAAAAAACGGCTCCCACCAGTTTGAGAAAATGGAGAAGGAACCAGAAAGTGGTGTAAAAATCAGTGTTATTATATGTAACACTGGTAGCCATTATCTAGCTAGTTAAGCCAGCATGGAAACACCAAAACCCCCAAAAAACAGACAAACAAACAAAAAACCCTCTTGATTTTACATAAAGACTTTGAGTGTGCTGTTCACTTTCATTATTACAAGATGGTTGCTGTAGCTCCAGAAGCCCCACCCAGTGACTTTTTGTTACATCTCATTGGCCACAGCTTCCTCCCTTGGAAAAAGGAGGTTGAACAGGAATTGGCTCAGCTATCCATCAGCAAATGCCACACTTGTCCAGTATCACATTGAAAATGAATGACAAAGTCAACTGTCTAATGATGCTTGGTGGTATTTCTTTCCTTCATTAACACCAGTGAGTTCCCTAATATGCTTGTTTCCTAGGAACCCCAAACTTGAGGCCTGGGGCATTTTTTTTCTTACAGGGTTTACCTTGTCTTTTATGGGGATTCAGATGTATGAGATGAATGTGACTACTCTGATCTTACCTGCTTTAACGCACAGAGGACCGAATCACTTCACTTGCTTTCTGCTGTACACCTCCCCTACCTCCTTCTTCCCAACTCAGAGCAAGCCCTCCCCAAGCAGTGTTATTTTATGTGAAGACGGCTGTGGAATATGATTTGCATTGCCTTTCCAACATGTGGGAGAAAAGACAGAACTCAACTGACACAGTAAGATTAGAGTGAGGAGATGGGAGCCAAAAATTTCTTCATTTGGCCAGCAGTGTGGTTCACACCTGTAATCCCAGCACTTTGGGAGGCCGATGCAGGTGGATCATTTGAGGTCAGGAGTTCAAGACCAGCCTAGCCAACAGGGTGAAACTCCGTCTCTACTAAAAACACAAAAATTATCCAGGCGTGGTGGCTAATTTCAGCTACTGTAGGCTGAGGCAGGAGAATCGCTTGAACCCGGGAGGTGGAGGTTGCAGTGAGCCGAGATCGCACCACTGGACTCCAGCCTGGATGACAGAGTAAGACTCAGTCTCAAAAAAAAAAAAAAAAAAAAAAAAAAAAAAAAAAAAAAATTTCTTCATTTGAACTAGTGAATCTCTATAGATCTCTAGAGGATGCTTGTTGCTTTCTCCAGTCTGCATTTGTTTCTGCTTTTGTTAATAGCACTCACTTTTCTTTTGCACAAACATTCTCTTTTCTTTTGCACTTTCCTTTTTCAGTCCATGGAGTTCCCAGTGACTAATGCCATTCGCAAGATCTGAAGGTGTTGTGTAACCTAGACCTGGCCCTTTCGTCAGTGCATCCCCCTCTCCAGAGTGACCAGCTCAGACAGGTCATATGCTTAAGGTGAGCCGAAGACAATTGTTCATAGATCTTTGCTGAAGCTTTAGAGAAAAGGGCTTCCTCTCTCTGCCTTGGGGGTGCTAGGCTGGTATAACATAATGTAACCTGAATCTATTGGTCGTCATCACAATGGGAAAGCCTGGCCAATGATTGAACGTAGGAAAACAGAGAGGAAAATGCACAAAGGAGAGAGAGACAGAGAGAGAGAGAGAGAGAGAAAGAGAGAGAGAGAATTCAGATGATGCCATTTCAGCACCTGAAGCCAACCTTTCTTGCCCAGTCTAACCAGTTGTGTCTGCCAAGGAATTGACTTTTTCAGATTAAACCCATTAATTTGAGTTATATTTCTGGTCACTTGCAGTTGAAATGATCATCAGTAGATACCTAAAAATTATAGTCATCCCCTACTCACATATTTCCTTTCACGGTTTCCAAACCCCTTGCATACTTTTCTCTTATTCAGTCTTCTCTGTGAACCTATGAGAAAGGTAATGTCATCCCAGCATTCACAGATGGGGACCCGGAACCCCTGAGGCCATGATGCATTCATTGTCTTCAATCTTGCAGTGGTTGTTGAGCGCTTGTCAATGTGCATGGCTTTGTGCTAAGTGGTAGGGAGGCAGTGACCAAGTCAGAAGCCAACTCTGTCCCCCAGTCTAATTGGAGAGTGGACAATACCCACTGGTTTGACAATTGACTGTCAGAGTTCGCCTGTGTACATGCAAGAAAGGAGCAGGTCAGAAAGATGGAGAAGGGCCATTCTCTGTAGACTTTATAATTCAGTTGGAATCAAAAGGATGAGAAAGAGAATTCTAGGTAGAGGGAAGAGCAGTTGCCAAGACCCTGAGGCAGGAAGTATGGCATATTGAAGGAAACTGGAGAAGTCCAGTGTGGCTGGAGCACAGAGAACAAGGAGGTATCTGAGTAGACTGCGACAGAAGCAGAGTAAGAACTGTGGTCTTCATCTTTATGCAAAGACATCGAGGCATGACTTTATCTGTATTATAAAGGTAACCCTCTTTCTGTAACATAGAGAACAGACTGGAGCAGTAAGAGTGGATTCAGGAAGAAGTTAAATGTGCCTGGCATAGCTCATAGGACATAAACAATATTTCTATCAACTGAGCTTTGTCACTTGTCCCAGATCATAGTGCCAGTAAGGATCAAAGGCAGATGGGGATCTGCAGAGTGACCCAGAAACCATGCTTGCAACCACTATGCAACACAGAATATGAACTGAAAGCACATTTCCTACAGTCGAATTATGAGATTATTCTTCGATTTTCAGCAACTTGACAGTTGGCATATTCTAACCTTTCCACTTTGCTTCTTCCTCCTCCCTGCCTTCCTTTTCTTTCTTTTCTTTCTTTCTACCTTTTCTCTCTCTTTCTTTCTTTCTTTCTTTCTTTCTTTCTTTCTTTCTTTCTTTCTTTCTTTCTTTTCTTTCTTTCTTTCTTTAAATAATAGTTGCACAAGGCAAAAATCTACTTGCTATTTGTGTTGCAAAGTTCAAAAACTCCATATTGTGTCATCACTTTTGAAAAATGTATGACCTAGAACACTTAGCAAATTCCAGAAACCTTTGAACTCTAGTTTGTTGAATATTGTAGTTTATGTTTTCTCTAAATTGTCCTGAACCATTTGTACCTTGGATTATTAATCTATAACCAAACACAGTTCTGGCTAGGCAAGTCTCCTTTCCCACTAACCAATGATGCCAGGAACATGAGTAAATCTATTATCTTTTCTTTGAATTCTGTCAATATATTTATTTCATATCTTTATTCTGGCTTCTTTCTCCCTTTATATTTCATGGAAAAACTGTCCAGATAAGATCAGAATTGCTTTGCCATTTATCATCAGCAGCCAAGTCTGACTCAAGAGCCAAGTTCAAAAACATATTTTTTTTCCACATTCAGATGCAAAACGGCCAAAAAAAAGAGTTGGCCACAGCTGTCTGCCTTTATATTTGAATATGTAAATGTATTATGATCTCTGACTGCCCCATTAGTGGATTCACCTTGTAAATTAATAGATATTCATGGAGACTGTAATACAGGCAAGTTACTGACAGATAATTTCAAGGAATCTAGATTAGTTCCTAGAAGGAAAGAGCCTAGTGTTTACAGAACAGGGCAGTACATTGAGTCAGCACTCTCACACCAGGCTCTGAGAGAGTTCTGTGAACCTCCCTTCCTATCCTCAACTGCCCAGTGTGGACAACAATGGTACATGCCTCATAAATGTTCAGTCTGTAATTATTCAACAAATATTTATTGAGCACCAACTATGTGTTGGCACTTTCACAGACACTGGGATAGTAAGTCTATACTATTATAGAGCTGATATTCCCATAGAAGAAAGAGATGTGTGATAAATCAATGGGATTGGATTGAACAATGCTATTTGGATGGTAAAGTATTGTTTCTGAGTGTGTCTGGAAGGCTGTTGCTAGAGGAGATTAGCATTTGAGTCAGTGGAGAGGAAGACCCACCCTCAATGTGGGTGGGTGCCATCCAATCAGCTGCCAGTGCAGCTAGACCAAAGCAGGCAGAGAAAGGTGGGATGTCCTTGCTTGCTGAGTCTTCTGGCTTCCTCTTCTTCCTGTGCTGGATGCTTGCTTCTGCTCCTCCTGCCCTTGGACATTAGACTCCAGGTTCTTCAGCCTTTGGACTCCGGTACTTGCACCGGTGGTTTGCTAGGGACTCTCAGGCCTTTAGCCTCAGATTGAAAGTGGCACTGTCGACTTCACTGTTTTTGATTCTCTTGGTTTTGGACCAAGCCACTACCAGCTTTTCTCTTTCCCCAGCTTATACACAGCCGATTATGTGATATTGTCTTGTAATCATGTGAGCAAATTTTCCATAATAAATTCCCTTTTATGTATACATATACCCTGTTTGTTCTGCCCCTCTGGAAAACCCTGACTAATACAAGATGCCAAGAAAATGAACCAATCAGACAATGTCTCATGGTGATAACTCTATGGTAAAAATGGACAAAACAATGAAGGAAAGAGAAGTGAAGGCGCACTTCAGGTGGATTTTAGATGGGACTCCGTG